>NC_069503.1:1099271789-1099389289 GCF_027579735.1 Bombina bombina | reverse complement strand
GAAAATGGCTAATTGGGCCCAATTTGGACATTTCCACTTATGGGTGTACTCAATTTTGTTGCCAACGGTTTAGACATTAATGGCTGTGTGTTGAGTTATTTTGAGGGGACAGCAAATTTACACTGTTATACAGGCTGTACACTCACTACTTTACATTGTAGCAAAGTGTAATTTCTTCAGTGTTGTCACATGAAAAGATATAATAAAATATTTACAAAAATGTGAGGGGTGTACTCACTTTTGTGAGATACTGTATATGTATATATCTATACTTATATAATCATGTGTATAGATAGATAGATAGATAGATAGATAGATAGATAGATAGATAGATAGATAGATAGAGATATATTGTACCAAAAACATCATATATGTGTAGAAATATGTATTTATGAATAAATAGAACATATTCTTCTATGTGAAGAACAATGTAATGTGAAATATTCATATTTTCATGTTAGGTTAGTGAATTTGAGAATATGGGATCGGATTTGCACGCGAGTTTGGTGTTAGGTTTTTTCCCCCCACTTTTTTTGTTCTATTGACTTCTATGGGTGAATAGAAGCATATTTGCAATATACATGTATTAGCAAAAATTCTTCTAATAAAAGTTATGACTGTTTTAGTGTTAACATTTTTCTCTGCACGTGCATGTGAAGCATAGCTAGATATTCTCAGTGCACCACGATTTTAAATAATGCAGCTGCTCATAGAGATAGTGGGGCTTGTAGCATATTAATTAACTATTATTAACTAATTGAGTAATTACCAGATGGTACAAGCACCTTAGGCTCTCTAAACAAGTACTGTATTTCAAATGCTGGTGCACGGTGCAAACCTAAATACACTTTTGAAACAGCTATAGCTTTTATTAGAAGAATTTTTACTAATACATGTATATTACAAACATGTTTCTATTCAAAACTGAAATACATCCATGTGGTTTCCAATTTTGGCTGGAATATTCCTTTAAATAGTGCTCCACTTGTAATCTGGTGAGCTAATGACAAGAGACAACTGTGTGAGGCCACAAGAGACCAAACACCAGGTAGCTCCCAGTAGTGTAGGATATGTACATATTATTTTTCAACAAAGGATACCAAAATGAACAAATTATATTTAAAAATAGATATACAGTACGTGAATTTAAAAGTAAATTTAAAGCTTGTACAGGATGGGAATAAATATCCTTAATAAATAGTCTTTTTTTGTTATATTTAGGACACAACATAAAGTAACAACATCTATATAAGTATAACAATTACAGCACAAAATTAGCCACATTTAAAGGATATGGAAAGCAGTAATTTACCATAATTCTTATGTCAAAACAGCAAATAAACCGGTTAAAATATTTTCCATAACAATTTGATTTGATTTGTATGCTTGTTTGTACACTGTATACCACTGTATTGCTGTTAATTGGCTAATTGAGGAACTTCACAACACTGTATAGGTGAAAGGTCAGACCTTCAGAAAGTATTAAAGGACAAAATAGATTTCTGCAGCAAATAATCCTCATCTTTTCTCTTTTAAATATATCAAATAAATATTAAAGGGACAGTAAAGTCAAAAATAAACATTCATGATTCAGATAGAGAATGTGGTTCAAAACAACTTTCCAATTTACTTTTATTATCAAATTTGCTTTGTTCGCATGATATTCTTTTTTAAAGAGTAAAGCTAGGTAGACTGATAGGTGCTTAGGAGGGTACATGTGTCAGTCTATGGCAGCAGTGCTTGGAACTATGTATAACATTACTTTAAACAATATTGCAAACACTGCTGCCAGATGGCTAAAGACACATGCACGCTCCTGAGCTCACCTAAGATTACTCTTTAATAAAGAATAACAAGAGAACAAGCAAATCTGATAACAGAAGTTTTGAAAAAGCCCAGAGGGGTGAAACGCGTCAGGGAGTTTCACGAGAGCTGATGGGGGCTCTTTTTATTTAAAGGAAGGAGTTGTTGTTTAATAGATTAATTTGGAGCCTAAAATACGAGTTATCTACTTATCGCTCAGATCTTCCGCTGTCTGCATAAGTGTATGCTCTATAACTTATCACTACGTTAGATGCTCTAGTACAAACAAATCCAGACTTAGGTTAATATTATTACTTTTCACATGCGCTATACAGAAGCGCTAATGACCAGTATGTTTAACTTTATTAAACCTTATGTCTAATATACAGCACCTGTTACTTACAATATAATTTGAACTAACTAAATACGTTCTAAGTGTTATTAGTAAACTTACTAACCTATATCACTGTTGTATAAGAAGTGCTCATTTCAGGGGCATTACTCATGAACCCAGCCACACCAGCTGAATAGTGAATGAATTAATCAACAACATTGTATCAAGATACTTTACATACTGTTACTAGTATTAGTAACTATGGTGATAGAATTATCACAAGCAGGATTACCTCAGATACACTAGTGAATGGCATTTGCTTAAAGCTTAAATAACGGTTTATTATACTAGTGATTTGAATCACTAGCATTGCTTTACCATTTAAACAACCGGTTTTAATTATACATATAGAATCCTGAGATCTGATATCTAACTACGTCCAACCATCCAAGAAGGGTTTACTATACACGTGTAAAAGCATAATACTTTCTCACAATTACATTGTTCTTAAAGAACTTATATGAATGAAGTAAGGTTGCTACCCATTACCACTGGAAAGCTTTAACCAAATAGTGGTCTGTGGATAAGCACATAATTAATGCCGTTTCATTTTTGCAAGCGATTGGGAGATATTTTACCCTCTGAATCTGAGTAGTTCATTAAATACATCCTAGCAATACATTATATCCCTAAATTTATTTTAAAATCGTTCATTCATGGATAGAATGGAACTACATGGATAATGCACAGCCTACTTTACAAAGGTTATGTGAGACTAGAGGGAATATTCTGACATTATACATATATATATATATATATATTTTCCACTCCTATTAGTGATCCACATACTTTTTTTAACCCTAATTATTGTGTGTGAGGTTATTTAAACACAAAGGCCAATTGAGTCTTAATTTCTTAGGGTTAACATCATTACACCTCTCCTTCCATGTTTTATTTAAAGGGACAGTAAAGTAAAAATTTAAATAGGGCATGTCATTTTAAACAACTTTTCCAATTTACTTTTATTACCAATTTTGCTTTGTTCTCCTGGTATTCTTAGTTGAAAGCTAAATCTAGGAGGTTCATGTGCTAATTTCTTAGACCTTGAGGACTGCCTCTAATCTAAAAGCATTTTGACAGTTTTTAACCACTAGAGGGCATTAGTTCATGTGTTTCATATAGATAACATTGAGCTCAGGCACGTAAAGCTTCTAAGAGTCAGCACTGATTGGCTAAAAATGCAAGTTTGTCAAAAGAACTGACATAAGGGGGCAGTTTGCAGAGGCATAGATACAAGGTAATCACAGAGGTAAAGTGTGTATTATTATAACTGTCTTGGTTATGCAAAATTAGGGAATGGGTAATAAAGGGATTATCTACCTTTTTAAACAACAAAAAATCTGGTGTTTACTGTCCCTTCAAGTTCCCTACCCAATTTTAATTGTTTAACTAATAAACGTTATATTTTAACATTTCTTTCTACTTCTGCCTAGTAGTCAGAGAAGAGTGCTATAGTGCATTCTTTAGTGGGAACTCTCTTTCCTTCCCCACACACATATCTTACTGATAACAGAAGTTGTATAAAATGCCATGCACTATCCAGTTCATTGAAGTTTAATTTTGAGTTTACTGTCCCTTTAATTGCCTTTTCAATTATTTCAATGCAGTTAGTTTAATAAAGTATACCATACAAAATATAACAAAACCATTTAAGATTTAATATGAAAAAATAAATATTTTGACTTTAATTTGTCGATACTATGTTAAAAGTATTCCTTTAAACCAGTATAAAATAGATACAGAGATGATCAAATGAGCAACTCCAGTCTCCCAGGATAAAAACACAAAGAATATAATCCCATGTTTCTTTATGAATTTGTTTGTCAGTTGCTTAGTAGAATAATAAACTCTATATGACACACAGTACAGCTTTTTACAGAAAACCAATGAGAAGATTATAATGAGGGTCATTGGTTAATACCGACATATAGAGCAACTTCGTGAGTAGACAGCAAATCTCTAATTTAACACAAATAAGATGCAACAAGGTGAATTGTAATTCTCTGTTTTAATCAAGAAAGATTTTTATCGTACAAAAGCAAAAAAATAAAACATATAGGGAAATGGAGGTGAATATAAATGAGTATAACCTTTATCACACAGTAAATAGACTACATACAAATAAGTAGTTCTAGCCTTAATAGGTGCATATTAGAAATAGAAAATTCATTTTTAAACTATACTAGTAAGGGTTCAAGTTGGTGTGTGTATTAAATTCAGTACTGTTACTTTGTAGTGTATCCTTTATTTCTTTACACTGAACTGTGAATAAACTCACTGTGCACACCTACTAGATCCAAGACGAACAGGATTACTTTAGAGACTATCCTGGAGTTATTTGATGATCACCAAACTACTTTAGAAGTAATTTGCGCATTAGCCATCATCAGACTTGTAAAGTCATCAGCTAAGGTAAACAATTTTGTTTGATGACTTCAGAATGGTTAGCAGATTACCTTACTTATTACTTCACAAACATGAACATCCAGTGACTCATCTCATTTATATATTTTGGCTTATGGGCATACTTTAGGATGGCTTCTGATGACTAGTCACTCTGGAGTCATTGATTACTTCAGAATCACTCCTGGAAGATCATCCTTATTGACTAGCGGAGACAAACACAGCAGACCGCACTAAACCAGTATCTGCATTTGTTTTGTGGTGCTGATTCTTTACCAGAACAGCTCACACCAATACATGACTGATAACTAGCTTAAAACCCATGAAACCCAAATATTTTCTTTCAGAATTTAGAAAGAATATATGTTTTTAAACATCTTTCCAATTTACTTCTTTTATATCAAAATTTGCTTCACTCTCTTGAAATCCTTTGCCGAAGGAGCAGCAATACATTACTTGGAGCAAGCTGAACACATCTAGTTATCCAATCACAAGAGACAAATGTGTGCAGGCACCAATCATCAGCTAGCTCTCACTAGTGTACATATTAATTTCAACAACTGATACCAAGAGAACAAAAAAACATTTGAAAACAGAAGTGAATTTAAAAGTGCAGTAAAATAAAATGCTATACAGGTATACCCCGCTCATACAGCGGGTTAGGGACCGGAGCCCCGCTGTAAAGTGAAAACCGACTTAAAGTGAGTCAAGGCATTTTTTACTTGTTTTTCACTTGCCAGTGTGTTTACAAGCTTAAAAACATGTTTGAAATAACATATATAGGTGTGCAATAGTGCTAAGTTTAGTTTAACACTAGAACAAGACAGTACACTACTGTATTCAGTTATGCAGACAGTAGAAAGGGATACATATACGGTATACAGGTACTGTACAGTACAACATGTAGTACAATACAGTGGTATGTGCTTTATTGCTTACCTTTGCTTATGATTCATCATCTAAGTCTTCAATGCAAATCAGTTTTGAAGGTGGAGAACTTGACAAAGATTCATCAGGTCTTGATGTTGAAGGTGATGATGATGGCTGTGGGACTTTATTAAAATATGATAGCAAAGAAGTTTGCTTCATGGACTGATGCTTCCTTTCTCAAAGTATTTCTTTATAACATGCAATTCCATTTGACACAATTTTATTAACTGAAGAACTTCTTTCAAAATTGCCATCAATCTGCTCCAAACCTGCCAAACCCTTTTCAATTAAACTGACATATTCCTCTAATTCTTTTATTGGCATTTCCCTAATGCAAACTGGGTCTTCATCAGTAGAACCATCAGTTTCAAGAAACAGTCTTCTTTGCTCTTCAATCATAATCAAATCTTCATCTGTCAATGGCTGGTCATGAGATGCAAGTAATTCTGTAACATCTTCAGGCTCCACTTCTAGTTCAAGTTGTCTATCCATGTCCACAACGCTAGCATTGACTTCCTCTACCGAAGTCTCAAGGCCGGGAACATCATCCATAAAGGTGGGGATTAGCTTTTTCCACACACGTCTCAATGCTGATTCTGAAACTTCATTCCAGGAATCTCTAATTGCTTTAATAGCATCTAGAATTGTAAATCCTTTCCAGAAGGCTTTTAATTTGTTCTGTGTAGCACCATCAGATGCATCGCTATCTAAGGCAGTTATAGCAGCAGTAAATGTCTTCTTCAAATAATATGCTTTGAAGGTTGCAATCACTCCCTGATCCATAGGCTGAAGAATAGATGTGGTGTTTGCAGGCAAGAAAACAACTTGAATCTCATTGTACATTTCCATTAAAGCTCGTGGGTGAGAAGGTGCATTGTCAGTAAGCATTAAAATTTTAAAAGGATTTTTTTTTTCCTTGCAGTAGGCTTCAACTGTGGGTTTAAAATAATCTGTAAACCATGTTGTAAATAGACTTGCAGTCATCCAGGCTTTAGTGTTTGATTTGTAGTAAACAGGCAGGCTAGATTTAGCATAGTTTTTCAGAGCCCTGGGATTCTCAGAATGGTAGATCATCATAGGCTTCAGCTTCAAATCACCAGCTGCATTAGCACCTAAAAGCAGTGTTAGTCGATCCTTTGCAGCTTTGAATCCTGGCATTAACTTTTCCTCCTTTGCAATGAATGTCCTAGATGGCATTTTTTTCCAGAAAAGGCCGGTTTCATCAACATTAAATATTTGCTGTGTGGTGTAACCACCATCTTCTATAATTTTAGCCAGCTCTTCTGGAAAAGCCTCTGCAGATTCAACATCTGCACTAGCTGCTTTCCCTTGCACTTTAATGTTGTGCAGATGACTTCTTTCCTTAAACCTGCTAAACCAACCTCTGCTAGCTTCAAAAGTTTCATCTTTAGCACTCTCACCTCTATCAGTCTTCATTGCATTAAACAAGGATAGTGCCTTGCTTTGAATAATGGCTTGGCTTAAAGGAACATTGTGGCTGGTTTGATCTTCTATCCAAACCACTAGCAGCTTCTCCATTTCAGCAATAAGGTTGTCTCTCTTGCGAATCACTTTTGTGTGCACTGGAGTAGCACTTTTTACTTCTTTTAAGTATTTTTCTTTAGCGTTCACCACTGTGCTAACTGTTGTGCGAGCCAAACCTAACTTGCGGCCTATATCTGAGTTGGACATGCCTTGCTCACTCATCTATATCATTTCCAACTTTTGATTCAATGTAAGAGGCTTACGGATCCTCTTTTTTTCATCACCTGGAGCCAGGGCCATTGTAGAAATGTAGAAATAAAATAAAGACTAAAATACAAAACAGAGATGATACTGGGAGTGAATTTTTAAATGATGAAAAAAAAACATGAAAAAAAAAAGATTGTCTGCTCTTATTACAATGATTGGTTTTACCTTTGTGCTTACCTTGAATAGTACAGGTAATAATCTCATATGCCTCCTTCATCTCATACAGTATGTCTATACAGTACCATACCATAAACCATAACCTAATGTACAGTACTCTACTGTACCTGTACTGTATGCCAGATCCTTATTTTATGTGGAGATCTCAAACCATGCCAAACAATACTGTACAGTACTAAAGTAGGTTATGTTTTATGGTATGGTACTGTATATGAGATGGAGGCATATGAAATGCTTACCTGTACTATTCAAGGTAAGCACAAAGGTATTATGAGAATAATACTGTATACAGTACAGTACATACAGTAAAACTGCATATACTGGTACTTGTACTGTACCTTTATTGGCCAAAAAATACTGCTTATGTACGGTACAATTACTGTATGGATTTAACAAATAATCCTGTACAGTACTGTACCTTTAATGGACAAAAAATACTGTGCTTATGTATACTGGACTTACCAAATTATCTGGTACAGTACAATACTGTACTGCACAGTTTTAGCAACCCTAAAGTCTTTCCAAGGTACTCTGTAAAACCGCATGCAATTTTTCGTCTAAGTCCTGCGCTGTGCCGCGCTGAGAAACTACTTCCGGGTTTGCGGCGGCGACGTATTAGCGAATCGACGTAAAGCGAATCGACGTAAAGCGGGGTATAACTTGTATCTGAATCATGACTTTCCTAGTGCTTTAAAGGGAAAGTTAGCATCTAGTCCTAGATTACAAGTGGAGCAAAAAAATATTAGCACTATTGTGCATCAACATTGCTTAGCACAATCAGTAGGACTTATATTTTTAAGCTCACATCACAAGTGTAAAATTATTTTTTAATGTTGAAGCGGTAGTCTAGGGGCACTCACATATACATGTGAGAGCGAATGTGCTAAATCCATAACATAATAAAATGTATGGGGCGCAGTGATATTCATGTCAGATATCTTTTGAGAGAGCACCTGATTGTGTGCTACACCAACGGTGCACGTGTTGTGGAGTTCATGTAGTTCTGTGCTATACTATTAATAATAATGGTTTACTTCCGGTTTTAAAAGCGCCACATGTTGTCACAGTATTTTGGATTGCGCTCAAACCAACAGTTAAAGGGACAGTCTAGTCAAAAATAAACATTCATGATTCAGGAATTGCATTCACAACATTTTTTAAGTGTAAAGTTTCTATAAAAAAGGATAGTTTTTATAAATTAAGGACACTGTCATGTTGAAACCTAGGTTTCCTTATCTAATTTTTTTTATTTGTGGTGGACAATTAGGGACAGCATAATTGCTGTGTGGAATATACCAATGTTAAAGGGACCCAAATTTATTCTTTTGTGATTCAGATAGAGCATGACATTTTAAGCAACTTTCTAATTTACTCCGTCCTATTATCAAATTTTCTTCATTCTCTTGGTATCTTTATTTGAAATGCAAGAATACAGGTTTAGATGCCGGCCCATTTTTGGTGAACAACCTGGGCTGTTTTTGTTGATTGGTGGATAAATTCATCCACCAATAAAAAAGTGCTGTCCAGTGAACTGAACCAAAAAAGCTTTGATGCCTACTTTTTTCAAATAAAGATAGCAAGAGAACAAAAAAATGATAATAGGAGTAAATTAGAAAGTTGCTTAAAATTGCATGCTCTATCTGAATCACAAAAGAAAATTTTTGGGTTCAGTGTCCCTTTAAAGTAAATGTATTGACCGATATACTTAGCATTATGCTGAGAGACAACCTTTTAATCTACTGGAAGACACATGGAGTTAGTGGAAACACCTGGTAGGGGGTGAGGGGGGTGAGGGGGGGGATTAAGTTCTTTAAATGATAACGTTCAGTTTACTCTATTATATGTTAATTTAACAGATGTGACAGTTTGTAATCTCATGGACTAGGTACTGTATATAACGGATATCTGAAGTAAGTGCCAGGAGCTTTATGTATCTGTCTATGTGATAAATAAGTGCACTTTAGTCCATCTTAACTTGATCTGATCTTGATCTGTATATTTTGTGCTTTGGTTGTAAGAAAATCAATAAAAAGTATTTCAACTAAAGTAAATGTATGTACCAGGATCAAAAGTCCCTTTGACATTGCTATAGTCCCCTAACTCAACATGACAGCACACATTGGCCCCTAGTTATCAAGCTGTCAACCTCAAATACGCTGGAATTCTGCAGCGTATTTGTGGCGAGGCTGATTCGCCTTAGTTATCAAGCCCTAGATACCGGCAAAAGTAGAATTTAGTGACGTAAGCTTCGATCCGCCGGACTCAGTCCGACACAGATCGATTCTTATGTCACTACAGATGTTCCGCACACAATTGTGCCCTGGAAGGCGGCGGATCCCATAGGAATCAATGGGAGTCTGACCATAGCGAAAGTTCATGTTCGCTGCTGCCAGACATCCCATTGATTCCTATGGGAGCTGTCTACACCTAACACCCTAACATGTTCCCCGAGTCTAAACACCTCTAATCTGTCCCACCTACACCGCCGCAACTAAATAAAGTGTTTACCCCCTAAACCGCCGCTCCTGGAGCCCACCGCAACTCTAAGAAATCTGTTAACCCCTAAACCACCGCTCCCGGACCCCGCCGCAACTCTAAGAAATCTGTTAACCCCTAAACCGCCGCTCCCGGCCCCCGCCTCCACCTACATTATACCTAGTAACCCCTATCCTGCCCCCCTATACCGCCGCCACCCCTAATAAATGTATTAACCCCTATCCTGCCGCTCCCGGACCCCGCCACAACAAAATAAATAGTTTAACCCCTAAACCGCCGCTCCCGGACCCCGCCGCCACCTATATTAAACTTATTAACCCTTAATCTGCCCCCCTACACCGTCGCCACCTATAATAAAATTATTAACCCCTAAAGCTAAGTCTAACCCTAACCCTAACACCCCCTAAATTAAATCTAATTTAAACCTAACAAAATAAATTAACTCTTATTAAATAAATTATTCCTATTTAAAGCTAAATACTTACCTGTAAAATAAACCCTAAACTAGCTACAATATAACTAATAGTTACATTGTAGCTATTTTAGGATTTATTTTTATTTTACAGGCAAGTTTGTATTTATTTTAACTAGGTACAATAGTTATTAAATAGTTATTAACTATTTAATAGCTATCTAGTTAAAATAAAGAGAAATTTACCTGTAAAATAAAAACTAACCTAAGTTACAATTACACCTAACACTACACTATCATTAAATAAATGAATCCTATTTAAAACTAAATACTTACCTGTAAAATAAACCCTACAATAGCTACAATGTAATTAATAATTACATTGTAGCTATTTTAGGGTTTATATTTATTTTACAGGTAACTATGTATTTATTTTAACTAGGTACAATAGCTATTAAATAGTTAATAACTATTTAATAACTACCTAGCTAAAAGAAATACAAAATTACTAGTAAAATAAATCCTAACCTAAGTTACAATTAAACTTAATACTACACTATCATTAAACAAATTAAATAAATTAAATACAAATACCTACAAATAAATACAAATAAATACCCTAACTAAAGTACAAAAAATAAAAAAGATCTAAGTTACAAAAAATAAAAAAATGATTTACAAACATTATAAAAATATTACAACAATTTTAAGCTAATTACACCTACTCTAAGCCCCCTAATAAAATAACAAAGCCCCCCAAAATAAAAAAATCCCTACCCTATTCTACATTTAAAAGATACTAGCTCTATTACCTTACCAGCCCTTAAAAGGGCCTTTTGCGGGGCATGCCCCAAAGAAAACAGCTCTTTTGCCTGTAAAATAAAAATACAACCCCCCCAACATTAAAACCCACCACCCACACACTCTAACCCACCCAAACCCCCTTAAATAAACCTAACACTACCCCCCTGAAGATCTTCCTACCTTGAGTCGTCTTCACTCAGCCGAGCCGAATTCTTCATCCAATCCGGGCGATGTCTTCATCCAAGCGTGGCGCTGAAGAGTTCCATCATCCGGCTGAAGTCTTCATCCAAGCGGGGGCTGAAGAGGTCCATCATCCGGCTGAAGTCTTCATCCAAGCGGGGGCTGAAGAGGTCTTCCATCCGGCTGAAGTCTTCTATCAAGCGGCATCTTCAATCTTCTTTCTTCCGGCTCCATCTTCATCCCGCCGACGCGGAACATCCTTCCTCCACGAAGAACTCCCGACGAATGAAGGTTCCTTTAAATGACGTCATCCAAGATGGCGTCCCTCGAATTCCGATTGGCTGATAGGATTCTATCAGCCAATCGGAATTAAGGTAGGAAAAATCTGATTGGCTGATTGAATCAGCCAATCAGATTGAAGTTCAATCCGATTGGCTGATCCAATCAGCCAATCAGATTGAGCTCGCATTCTATTGGCTGTTCCGCTTAAGACCGCTTAAGAAGCAGTGGTCATGAGGCTGCTGCTCCTTAACATCTCTGCCACCTTTTACAATCAGGATGATTCACAGGCCCTGCTTGCAGTTGATTCTCTACCAGTGAGCTGGGGGTGGCATTGCACAAGTGTTTCTGGTGAAAAACTTGTGTAATCGCTCTCTGCATTTAGTGATGCCCAGCGGACACGATTCTCTGTAATAAATCACATCCACTTGACACTTGATAAATGAGAGCCCATAGAGCATGCAGGTTAAAGAGTCTTTCCGATTGACTTCCATTATTACATTGTATTTCTTTTTGTTAGCAAATTATTCATTGTATTAAGGACCAATGGTACACCCATTTTAAAAGCTACAAAATATGTTTAGCTTTTCTCATTTGCTGTAGCCAAATGATAGAGGTAACTGAGCTCCTGCACAGATGAAGCAATTACTGTGCACAAACGGCAAGCTCTTATATTTGTAGAATGCCCTTAGTCTCTCTGTGAGTCAGTGGAAAAAAACACCACCCATTTATCCATCCATCCACCCATCCAACCAAATATCCTCTATTTTTGCTACACTGTTTGCTATGGATTATAACCACAGGGTGTTCACATACTTTTTTTCCAGTTGGGGGGGGATACATTGCCCTCATCAAAATAATATGAGCAACAACACATGCAGCACGTGAGAGTTGCTTCCTGTACACACTAACTGCACACCATTTTAGAAAGTGTAGATCATCAGCAACCAAACTATTTGACTGCAATGGGTACATAGGCTGGTATATAAAAAGCAAGATTCCAGAGGTGGATTTGCCAATTCTTTCCCCCTCCCCCTTTAAGACCCAAATAAAAGTAGCTTTATTGTTTTTCCTGCATTTTTGTTTCTGTATTGCAAAGTTATAAGCATTTTTTAATTTATCAATTCAAATGAAAATGTTATTTGAGGTTAAGTTATGATAACCATAATTGGAGTTATGCCAGACCGTATGAGTACAACAACATTCAAAAAATGAACCAAGAATGAGATTTAATCATGGCTTAAAAAAGTAAAATATAGTCAAAGATTACAATATAAAATATGCATGTTACAGGTGTAAATTGTTCTATGTATCACATAAAGGGAATTAGAATATCACACAGAGTTATTTTCCTATTTAATGGATTCTTTATTTCTCCTTGGTAAATTGAGCTATAAACTATAACTGCTGCATTATTCTTTAAAAGCAATGGCCTACTTTTTGTAATGAGAAACTTTATGACCTTTCTAGAGTATAAAATACATAGACATTATAAAAGACAGAAGTCAAACTTTGTTTTTTTTCCCCCTCCTTTCTAAATCTATGTTTTTTTATATTCTAAAGTATTCTTCTATTGAGAAAAACAAATGTTATTTTATTTTGTTCTTCCCATAACTACTGAAAAAAAGCAGTAACTTTTACTGTGTCTGGGTTTAGATACAGAGTCTGTCGAGAACAATACTTTGCTTGTACGTTCTAATCCTAATTTCTTTCTATAACACAAAAAAAGCTGTATGAAAGGATTTTTATTCTTTACTTCTGTAATGAAATAGCTATAAAAATATATGTTTAAAAATATAACAAGAACATATTCATAAAAATATTTAAAGGAACACTGTACTAAAATTAGAAAGAACTAGATCTATATATGTTGAAGTAATATTTTTGAATAAAAAATGTAAATAAAACTGTTTATAATTTGAAATGTAGAATATTAATATTGCTACTTCCTACTAATGCTGATTGGCTGACATGCAATTCGTACTTATCCTCATTGGCTCATACAACCTAGTTTCAGCTGTGTCCAATCGGTCACAACCATGACACACCTAGCTCCTCCCACTACATGTTATAGGCTCCACCCCCACATATGCTCTCCCCATTAAACACTGGTGGGCCACTGCCCTTATCTTTTAGCCCCAGAAAGCCAACAGGAGATATTGTGAGGTGTGCTGATAGAAACTTAGGGTCCAATGATCCAAAACTTGCCACAGTGGAGAGAAATCACACAACATATTTGGGAATTTTTATAGACCTTATATTGCAATATATGAGTCTCTCCTTCACATGCAGAACCTTACATAGGGCCAGTTATAAATAGAGTGAAAAATATCGCTAAAGCGATATTTGTGCTTCACTTTGTAATGCCAGCACAGGCAAATGTGTGCTGATAATTCAGGTGAGGTGCAATGCGAACATGACCTCGTTTTCGCTTTGCACGGAAGCATTATGCTCAATCAATGATGGACAGCAAATGTAAATATATATTTATATGAATATATGCATATATATGTATGTGTTAATATGTGTATATACACATATACACATATTAACACATAAATATATATGTATATACACATATACACATATTAACACATAAATATATATGTATATACACATATACACATATTAACACATAAATATATATGTATATACACATATACACATATTAACACATAAATATATATGTATATACACATATACACATATTAACACATAAATATATATGTATATACACATATGCACATATTAACACATAAATATATATGTGCAGGTGTCCCTCGTTTTACAACGGTTCAATTTACACCGTTTCAAAATAACAACCTTTTTTTCCAGTCATGTGACTGCTATTGAAAAGCATTGAGAAGTAGTGCATTTATTAAAATAGCCAGTAGGTGGAGCTGTCCGATTGTGTTGCAGTAAATCCAAGCAAGCAGAAAAATGCAAGTGAAGTCTATGTTGTGTGATTATATTATTAGGTTTATAATGCTGTTTAGCAAATGATTTTGTTCATTTAACTTAGTTTAATTATATATTCTGTGTTGTGTGATTATTTTATTAGGTTTATAATGCTGTTTAGCATTTAAAGTCTTCATTTCAAATCTTTAAAAATAATGTATTAGGTGTTACTTATGACAATTTTGAGAGGGGCCTGGAACCTATCTCCCTCACTTCCCATTGACTTACATTATAAACTGGGTTTCAATTTACAACGGTTTCAATTTACAACCATTCCTTCTGGAACCTAACCCCGGCGTAAACTGAGGGCTACCTGTATATACACATATACACATATTAACACATAAATATATATGTATATACACATATACACATATTAACACATAAATATATATGCATATACACATATACACATATTAACATATAAATATATATGTATATACACATATACACATATTAACACATAAATATATATCTATATACACATATACACATATTAACACATAAATATATATGTATATACGCATATACACATATTAACACATAAATATATATGTATATACGCATATTCACATATTAACACATAAATATATATCTATATACACATATACACATATTAACACATAAATATATATCTATATACACATATTCACATATTAGCACATAAATATATATCTACATACACATATACACATATTAACACATAAATATATATGTATATACGCATATACACATATTAACACATAAATATATATGTATAACCGCATATACACATATTAACACATAAATATATATCTATATACACATATACACATATTAACACATAAATATATATGTATATACACATATACACATATTAACACATAAATATATATGTATATACACATATACACATATTAACACATAAATATATATGTATATACACATATACACATATTAACACATAAATATATATGTATATACGCATATACACATATTAACACATAAATATATATGTATATACGCATATACACATATTAACACATAAATATATATGTATATACACATATACACATATTAACACATAAATATATATGTATATACACATATACACATATTAACACATAAATATATATCTATATACACATATACACATATTAACACATAAATATATATCTATATACACATATACACATATTAACACATAAATATATATCTATATACACATATACACATACTAACACATAAATATATATGTATATACGCATATACACATATTAACACATAAATATATATGTATATACACATATACACATATTAACACATAAATATATATGCATATACGCATATACACATATTAACACATAAATATATTTTTTTTTACACATATACACATATTAACACATAAATATATATCTATATACACATATACACATATTAACACATAAATATATATGTATATACACATATACACATATTAACACATAAATATATATCTATATACACATATACACATATTAACACATAAATATATATGTATATACACATATACACATACTAACACATAAATATATATGTATATACACATATTAACACATAAATATATATCTATATACACATAATAACACATAAATATATATGTATATACACATATTAACACATAAATATATATATCTATATACACATATACACATATTAACACATAAATATATATGTATATACGCATATACACATACTAACACATAAATATATATCTATATACACATATACACATATTAACACATAAATATATATGTATATACACATATACACATATTAACACATAAATATATATCTATATACACATATACACATATTAACACATAAATATATATGTATATACACATATACACATACTAACACATAAATATATATGTATATACACATATTAACACATAAATATATATGTATATACACATATTAACACATAAATATATATATCTATATACACATATACACATATTAACACATAAATATATATGTATATACGCATATACACATACTAACACATAAATATATATGTATATACACATAATAACACATAAATATATATGTATATACACATAATAACACATAAATATATATGTATATACGCGTTTACATATATATTTACAATTGCTGTTCATCGTTGCACAACTTACCCCCTTTTCTGCACTACTTCTCCTACCGTGTCTCATGACATGAGAACAAGGCTCCTATTGGACCCTCTGGAAGCGGACTCTTATGAGCACAATGCACAGTAGACCACAATGTAAAGGCACTTTTCAGTGCCATTTTTTTACTAACACCCCACTCCTACCAACTTTAGCCCCCCAAAAATATGAAACACTTAAGTTTGAGGCATTTCAGGGACATTTATAAAATTAACCAAAAATCTCATCTATTTTTTTTTTTTTTTTAAATGTTATTTTTTTATTGAGGTATTCAACAGATACAATACAATAATATAATCAAGTACATCAAGGCAGGAATAACAATTTGCCTAGGATTTACATGCAAAGACATTTACAACACTTAATAACGAGGAGTGTGAAACGGCAAAAATAATATAGTACAATATAAAGGTAGTACCTCTTTTTTTGTTTTAACAAGTATGATTTCCTCAAGTAACAGGTGGAGCTATTCATAAACCCCGCAGGGATAAAGAAACCATGGAGGAGGAAATATTTTCCTAGGTATATTATAAGTTGGGTTAAATGCAATAGCTGCGAACAAGTTATTAGTAATGCAAATGTTAAACAATCTTGCTATTTCATGAAGGGGAACTATGGTCAATTTTAAGGTGCACTACAAGATGAACATATAAAAATAGTAGATAGGGTGCGGTACAAGCTAGAAAAACCGCATAGTGAGCCCTCCCGTGGGAGGTATATTATATGAGACTATGGGGGGGGGGGGGGAGGTGGGAATTCAAGTAAATTAAAAGAGGTATGACAGAGAGTCGCACATTGCTAAAAGGGTGAGATAAACCACTGCATTGTTAATTTAGAATAAACAGGTTACAATAAAGCAAAGCATTATATCTACGTGGGAGACTAACTGGACATGGGCGAAGGCCATATTCTGTTTACTGAGATCTAAGAGTCTAGTATGGTGAAGATAACAGGGGTTTTGCGCCTCTAGTATTAAATGAAAGGGCGAGAGATTGTATAATTGAATACAAGCGCAGGACCAGCCTGCGTCAGAAAACAAGTCATCCTAGAGTAATGGAAATCTGCACATAGAATAAGTAATAGTAGGTAGTATGATTAGTATGATTACAACACTCCTACATACATGTTCAGATAAAGTCAATATTGAAGTCACATGTGTTTGCTGTGATTATACAACAATTGTAGATAGAATGCTGGAAACATGTCTAGAACATAGACAATAAGAACATTTCTTATGTACATTAATTTGCATTATGGTGCAAGACTATATCCGGAACTATGCTATGGAGCTACATAGTTGTAAAATATAGGCATCACACTGCCCCGGCCGCTGGCAGCGAGATGTCATGTGCACAAACCTCACCTAAACTCCATGCATATATATAAGATATGAAAAAAAAGCCCCTACAGACATACAGAGTAATAAACAAAGGGGGTAGACAATTGTGTGGAGCATAGGAGTTAGATTAACAATATTGCACCCTAATATGGTAGTATCTGGGGTGATAATCTAGTCCCATTGAAATACACACAGGAGTGCATAGGAAAAACATTATATTTAATTTCCATTAACGTCCCAGTAAGTATAGATAAGCTATGATCAATTTACACATAAAACAGAGCTGTGTAAGTGAAATGGAGCTGCCCTGTGCTAGAGAAGCCTTCTCACCCCTTTCCATTACCAGAGCTTACAGATATTGTTGTCATCCCACAAGATAATTTAACTAGTATTTGTTAAAACAAAGTGCAGCGTGTCAGCAAAATATAATGGCGTGCAAGATGCATAAAAAAAAGAAAAACCTGCAAAATAGTGTGTCCGTGTCCAAATGCGATAGATGTAGCAACATATTAATGGGGACAATATTAAGGACCAAACAAAAGGTTGCTATGCTGTACTGAAAAAAAGGCTCTGAGACAATTCTTACACATTTGCGATAGCATAGCTAGTGTCACAAGTAATCTGTCCAGTTTAGTTCGGGCGGCTATAGACGCATCATAGTTATATAGTTCAGATATGTCCCAAGTGCGTCACCAATTATGCCATGGAGAAGAAAGAGGACGAAACCCCTGGGGTCCCACTGTAGCTTCAACAAATGTGCGTAGCGGTAGTAGTAGCAGGGTTGTTGGACCGATGCTAGAATGCCTCTGGTCAGGAGCCAGAGATGACTAGGCTCGGGGTATCTCCACTGACTGTTCCACTTATAGAAGCAAGGGAGGCTTAGCAGGCTCTTCTGAGAAGTGCGTCTAGCTGCAGTGCCAGTTGGCTCGGCCCCCATCTGATCTCTTTTTAATTTTAATAAGCACTAATTGCTACCGCGAGCTCGGGGGAGCCCCTTGTAATGGCTGGTTATTTATTGCACGCCACAAATGGGCACGATAAATTGGCACTCCACTTGTAATATGGCCCATAGTGAGCTAAACATGTCTCAAGGTAAAATTTGTGCTTCTTAAATTCTTTGAGGGCCCTTAATAGGAAGCAAACTTATGCGCCAATTTGCATTAGCAAGTAATGTCCTACTAAAACTGGCTTGTTAGTTTAAATTTAAATGTCAATATCTTTTAGCTCATGTTTATTTGTGTAAGGAAAATGTCAACTTTTTAAAAGGGACTGTAGAGTCAAAACTAAACTTCTATTTTCAAATGTGCTTTGTTCTCTTGGTGTCCTTGATTGAAGAGTACATCTAGGTGGATTCATAGGATCTTAGGGGCATGCAAGTTTCTTTAACAGCAGTGTTTGCAACCTTGTATAACTATGTTACAAACATTGTTTCAACAAAAGATATCATAAAGTAAATTTGGAAATACCATTAAATTGGAAATGTGTTGTAGTAAGTTGCATGTTGCATCTAGACCATTAACATTTCATTTGACTTTGCCCCTTTAAATGATGTGTCTTATGAATGACATGTTTGAGTATAGTGTCCCTCTGAATAATTTTAAAGCTACATTACTAACCATTCTTTGTATGGGATAAGTATAATAAAGTAGCACAGTTGTATTGTTTTTTGCATCTTGAATGTAACTCCACAATTGAAGCTTAAATATAAATGTTTTATTAAATAAGCTGAATTTTAAGAAATCCACACAGATCACAATCACAATTGTAAGAGGCAACACCTGAAAGGGAGAGTCTACTCCAGAATTTGTATTGTTTAAAAAGATAGATAATCCCTTTATTACCTCTTCCTCAGTGTTGCACAGCCAACATTGTTATATTAATGTACTTTTTACCTATGTGATTACCTTGTATCTAAGCCTCTGCAAGACTGCCCCCTTATCTTAGTTTTATTGAAAGATTTGCATTTTAACCAATTAGTACTGACTATACGGCACATATGAACTAGACTGTCTTAGCTGTAAATAAACTGTTAAAATGCACTAAGATAAGAGGTGGCCTTCAAGTCTACCTAGGTTTAGCTTTCAACAAAGAATTCCAAGAGAACAAAGCATATTTGATGATAAAAGTAAATTGGAAAGTTGTTTAAGCATGCCCTATCTGAATCATGAAAGTTTAATTTTGACTAGACTGTCCCTTTAAGAACATAGATTTGAAAAAATACAGAAAATCAATCTGTCCCCTTGTTATTTTTTATATATACAGTATATATATATATATATATATATATATATATATTCATCTATAACAAATTCAAGTGGAGATATTTCATTAAAAGTAGGAACAAATATGTATATAATGTATTTATAGATGTCTTTTATTAAACAATATATTTAAAAAAAGGGAAAAAAATACTCTATATAAAAAGGGATGCATCAGTATATAAAACAGAAGAACACACAATACTTTCATAAAAATTGCATACAGGCTAGCTGTTTATTTTGATTAGAAGCAAGAAAGGGTTTCAATGGCACTGCCTTATTAATTCTTGTGACTACACCCTATATAGGTTACTGGTTACTGTTTCATATAACCATAGGGTAGATGGTGCTGTGTATTGTTTATATTACAGAAAGAACATGGGCCAAAAGACCATGAAAGAATACACAAATAGCACTCTTGTAGTCCTCTATGACACACAATGTGTGTATGTTTAATGAGAAGATAGAGTACCAAATGATAAGGGGAGTACGCTTAGGTAATTAAAACATGTTTATCAGGGTAATTTTTCACTAATTGAATTGCACGAATAAAATAATTTGATAAACACACACATTTTTCAAATTATTACAGAGTGCCCCAAAAAGTTTGCATATGGAACAATAGTTTTATGCATAGACCTGGAATGTCTATTCTTGTAAAGGTTTAGAGAAACATAAAAAAATAAAAACCCTATTTTATTCACATCAAGGTTGGAATGAGTCTGAGCATGTGAGTGATAAATCAAAGGTTTAAAATGATGTTTGAAAGGCAGACAATGTTCCTAGGCAGGGAACCTGTCCACCCTGAGTTTGGTGGCCAGTGAGGCAGTTTCTACTGGTGGGATTTGAAGAAGCAATCATTCGTGCAAACCCTAGCCCCTGCAATTAATTGCACGATAACAAGGCTTGTCAATCACCCCAGGTGAATGGATCTAGGAAGTTTTATGTCCTCCACTTCTGATGGTGGAGAGACTAAGAAGCAACAGTCTAAAGACCACTGCTTCTTAACTTGCAGTTCTGTATACGCAAGCCTGCATGGAGCCCATTTTGTCATTTTTAGTATCAGAAACAAATGGATAAATCCTGACAGCAACCAATCTTCTCGATGCATATGCTAAGAACTGGTTGAAATTTTGCTAATATTGACTTTACATGGATTATAATTGTGGCTCAGTCATAGGGCTCCATGTAATAAAAGGTGAGCAGGCAAACTTCTCAACCGGAAGACGAACAGGATCCACCACTGCCAATATGTATTATTGCAATCTCAAGTGAGCATGTAAAGCCCACCCTTATCTTTCACGACGCATAGCAAGAGAGAAGGGTCTGTTAATCACCCAGAGCGAGTTCAAGGTTATTTCACTTTGACACAAGTGTAAGAAGCTGCAATCTAATTACTGTTGCTTCTTACATTGCGGGAAGCAGACTCAGGTGTGCGAACCTTCACCGCAAGGGCTGCGGAGCAGCTTAAAATTGCATGCTCTTTCTGAATCATGAAAAGTTTAATTTTGACTACACTATTCCTTTAACGGCAAAGTGCTCCAATGCACTTCTATATATGTCTATGTATGTGTACATATGTATTTATGTGTTTATATGTGTATATATGTCTGTAAATACATGTATTCAAATTTAATACATAAATACATATAGACACATACAGTATATAGACATATATATATACAGTATATATATATATATACACATACATATACATCTTTAGACATGTGTATATATATCTCTATGTTAAAGCCCTTTGCTTGTGTTTTTTTTTCTAACACCTGAGATCTCATATCTTTGAGCCTTAATTAATTTTGTGTGCAATATATTTTTTTACATACGTTTTATTAGATAGTGTTATTATGAGTGTAACTATACTTTGTAATATATTTTTTATATGTTTTGTGCAACTTTTATGTATCACAAAACAGTGAACCAGAGCTCGGAAGTTGTGGTAATCATTCTAGCGTTAATCGCGATTGCACTCAAGTGATCCCATTTACTTTCAACTCGTAATAATAATGGTAGCTAAAAAACCCACGATAAACCCCTTATCGCTCGGGCGCCCACTTGTAATCTGGTCCATAATTTGTAATATATATACATATATATATGTGTGTGTGTTTTTAATTTAATAATTAGAAGTGCTCAGGTCACTATTTTATCAAAGTTCATAAAGAAAAAAAATTACAGAATATAATGTATTCTAAAAAATAAATTGGGATCTTACATATGAAAATATCAGCACTAAATATTCTGTTGTAGAAGTAAATGGAAACAAATTAATAATTTATAACTATAATACAGAAGTAGCAACTTTTATATTTAAGCTTCACAGAATACATTATAAGTAACAAATATTTGTAATTAATGAGAAAAACATTTCTTGATTAATACAATATTTATAGTAATATTTCCATAAAAGAAATGTATTCATTTCAAAATAGCAATTTATCTTTCTGCATGGTGTAGGAACTGTGTTCTTTTTAAAAATAGCCTGCTTTGAAATCAGGTAAATTATTTTCTTCAAGCACTTAGTAAATAATTACTAGTCCAAAGACATAAACTTAATGAGTTTTTAAATTAATAACATTTTTATCTTGTAGAAACATAAATAAATCTTATACTTTTTATTATAAAGCCCTCTTGTTTTGTACCTCTACTTTTTAAAATAATTGTCATTTACTTTGCAGGGGATTTTAAAGGGGCATTCAGCTCTTTAAGATTGTGATATAAATAAAACAATTGTGTGTAGCAAAACACATTTAGAGGGATATTTATCAAGACGTCAACCGCAAATACGCTTGAATTCCACAGCGTAATTGTGGCAAGCTTGATTCCCCTTATTTATCAAAGTCTACAGACCGGCAAAAGTTGAAATTTGTGACGTAACATATGGTCCACCAGTCTCAGTCCGACACAGATCGATGCTTACGTCACTACAGATGTTCCGAATGCAAATTCGGCACTATCTGACTACTTTTGCTATTTAACAAATATCTACCAGGTATGCTCGCCACTATTCCGGCCCAGCGTACCTGGTTTTCAATCCGCCGCCCTGGAGGCAGCAGATGCCATAGGAGTCAATGGGAATCTGAAAGCAGCGAAAGCTTATGTTCAATGCTGCCAGATACCCCATTGATTCCTATGGGAGAATGAAAGTTATGTTTATACCTAACACCCTAACATAAACCCGAGTCTAAACACCCCTAATCTGCCGCCCCGAAACCGCCGCCACCTACATTATACTTATTAACCCCTATCCCTCTGCTCCCGGAGCCCGCTACAACGCTAATAAAGGTATTAACCCCTATCCCTCCGCTCCCAGAGCCCACTGCAACTAAATACATGTATTAACCCCTAAACCCCTGGCCTCCCACATCACTACCACTTACAAAACCAATTAACCCCTAAACTGCAAGCCCCCCACATAGCCATAAACTAAATTAACCTATTAACCCCTAAACCTAACAACCCGCTAACTTTATATTAAATAATAACTCATCCCTATCTTATAATAAATTAAAACTTACCTTTAGATTTAAATTAAACTATATTAAACTAATAATTAATGTACCCTAACTGTTATACTAAATTACATTAAACTACATTAAACTAATAATTAATCTACCCTAACTGTTATACTAAATTACATTAAACTACATTAAACTAATAATTAATCTACCCTAACTGTTATACTAAATTACATTAAACTACATTAAACTAATAATTAATCTACCCTAACTGTTATACTAAATTACATTAAACTACAAATTAAATTAGCTATATTTTATATTTAAACACCTAACCCTACTCAAATAATTTAAATCTACTATTAAAAATTACAAAGTTACAAAAAACTAACAACTAATTTACAAAAAAAAATAAACACTAAGATACAAAAAAAAAAAGTTACACAAAATAAAAAATAAATGATCAAAGATTTAAACTAATTACACCTAATCTAAGAGCCCTATGAAAATAAAAAAGACCCCCCAAAATAAAAAAAAACCCTAACCTACAATAAACTACCAATGGCCCTTAAAAGGGCCTTTTGCGGGGCATTCCCCCAAAGAAATCAGCTCTTTTACCTGTAAATAAAAAATACAAACACCCCCCAACAGTAAGACCCACCACCCACACAACCAACCCCCAAATAAAAACCTAACTAAAAAAAAACTAAGCTCCCCATTTAACTGAAAATGGCATTTGTAAGGGCAATGCCCTTATAAGGGCATTTAGCTCTTTTTCAAAAGCCCAAACCCTAATCTAAAATTAAAACCCACCCAATAAAACCTTAAAAAAGCCTAACACTAACCACCGAAGATCCACTTACAGTTTCTGAAGAGCCGACATCCATCCTCAATGAAGCGGCAGAAGTCCTCATCGAAGCCGGCAGAAGTCTTTATCCAAGTCCGCAGAAGTCTTCACCCAGACAGCATCTTCTATCTTCATCCATCCGGCGCGGAGTGGCTCCATCTTCAAGACATCCGACGCGGAGCATCCTCTTCTTACGACGTCTTCTTCGGAATGAAGGTTCCTTTAAATGATGTCATCCAAGATGGTGTCCCTTAGATTCGAATTGGCTGATAGAATTCTATCAGCCAATCGGAATTAAGGTTGAAAAAATTATATTGACTGTTGCAATCAGCCAATAGGATTGAGCTTTCATCCTATTGGCTGATCCAATCAGCCAATAGGATTGAGCTCACATTCTATTGGCTATTCCAATCAGCCAATAGAATGTGAGCTCAATCCTATATGCTGATTGGATCCGCCAATAGAATGAAAGCTCAATCCTATTGGCTGATTGCAACAGCCAGAAGGATTTTTTCAACCTTAATTCCGATTGGCTGATAGAATTCTATCAGCCAATTGGAATATAAGGGACACCATCTTGGATGATGTCATTTAAAGGAACCTTCATAACGAAGAAGACATCGCAAGAAGAGGATGCTCCTCGTCGGATGTCTTGAAGATGGAGCCGCTCCACTCTGGATGGATGAAGATAGAAGATGCCGTCTGGGTGAAGACTTCTGCGGGCTTAGATGAAGACTTTGGCCGCTTGGATAAAGATTTCTGCTGGCTTCAATGAGGACTTCTCCAAGCTTCTTTGAGGATGGATGCCGGATCTTCAAAACTGTAAGTGGATCTTCAGATGTTATTGTAAGGGTTTATTGGGTGGGTTTTAGTTTTAGATTAGGGTTTGGTCAGCAATAGAGCTAAATCCCCTTTTAAGGGCAATGCCCATACAAATGCCCTTTTCAGGACAATGGGGAGCTTAGATTTTTTTTAGTTTGGTTTTTATTTAGGGGGTTGGTTGTGTGGGTGCTGGGTTTTACTGTTGGGGGGTATTTGTGTTTTTTATTTATAGGTAAAAGAGCTGATTTCTTTGGGGCAATGCCCTGCAAAAGGCCCTTTTAAGAGCTATTTGTAGTTTATAGTAGGTTAGGGTTTTTTATCTTGGGGGGCTTTTTTATTTTCATAGGGCTCTTATATTAGGCGTAATTAGTTTAAATATTTGATAATTTATTTTTTATTTTGTGTAACTTAGTGTTTATTTTTTTTGTAACTTAGTGTTTGTTATTTTTTATAACTTAGTTGTTAGTTTTTTGTAACTTTGTAATTTTTTATTGTAGATTTAAATTATTTGAGTTGAGTTAGGTTTTTAAATATATAATATAGCTAATTTAATTTGTAGTTTAATGTAATTTTAGTATAATAGTTAGGGTATATTAATTAATAGTTTAATATAGTTTAATGTAATTGTAGTATAATAGGGTAGATTAATTAATAGTTTAACATAGTTTAATGTAATTGTAGTATAACAGTTAGGGTAGACTAATTAATATTTTAATATAGTTTAATTTAAATCTAAAGGAAAGTTTAAATTTATTATAAGATAGGGATGAGTTAATATTTAATATAAAGTTAGCGGGTTGTTAGGTTTAGGGGTTAATAGTTTAATTTAGTTTAAGGGCGATGTGGGGGGCTGGTGGTTTAGGGGTTAATAGGTTTAGTATGTGGTAGTGATGTGGGAGGCCAAAGGGTTTAGGGGTTAATACCATTAGTTAGTTGCATGGGGTCCGGGAGCAGAGGGATAGGGGTTAATAACTTTATTCGAGTTGCGGTGGGATCCAGGAGCGGCGGGATACGGGTTAATAACTTTATTTAGTTGTGGCGGGGTCCGGGAGCGGCGGGATAGGGGTTAAACAGTTTAGTATATTGGAGGTGTTTAGTGACAGTATACAAATAAAGCTGTGAAAAACCCGAATAGCAGCGAGATCGATGACTGTTTAGTTAACAACAGTCCACTGCTCATAGCCCCATACTTGGTGCAGGGCTTTTTGACAGCTTTTTTGTTAAATATGGAGAGCATATTCAGGTCCGCGGCCGTGATGTTAGGCAATGTCAGGCGAGCGTATTGGTGTCGTCGAATAAAGCACAGTTGGCGTCTTGATAAGTAGGCCTCTTATAGTTTATTTTATCCCCTTTTCTGTAATTTAGCTCTAAAAATTGTAGGTTTTCTAATTCCACTGAGTTTCTATAAAGTAATGGGTGTGGTCATATTGGAATCTAGATTTTCCCTTATCTTTCTGCCAAAACACTGAACTGTGCAAACAATAACAGAGGAGAAATCTTTTAAGATATTTACTTTAATATTGTCATATTCCACACAGTCATTACCATGTAGAAGTCTATGGGGAGAATACGTTAACAAGGTTGCAATATTCAAAAAGTCCAAGTTTTTGCGAGAAGAGTACTCTGAAACGGGAGCGCTAAATAGTGTGCCACTTGTAATCTCGCCCATTGCATTTATTACTATATCTAGTATAAAATACACAATTTTTTTTTTAAAAAAAAAATACACTAATAAACACTAATAAAATGATGGCCGCAAATAAGTCCCTCTAAACGTATTCAAAAATCCACTTGGAACATATTGTCATTAAAAAGTCTTAAAGAGCTTTGTATAAGAGTTACAAATAGTCTGTAGAAAGTATCAAAAAATAATTAGAAGTCTGTTGCAAAAAAAAACAAAAAAACATAACAGTACCTCAGAACCAAACCACTGGCTGAATATTTGCTGTGTCAGTTCTCCTCCTTGTCACGAATTTTACTCCTGGTCACATTCTTTTGTAAGTCAAAACTTGTTATTCCCCAATTTTATCTACATTTTTCTTGTATAGATAAGGGATGTGTTGAAGTGCAAAAACATACTGATAACCCACTTTATTAGGGGTATTAACCAGTATTTGAGCCATTTCAGCACCCAAATAATAGACTGAGAATCTCTCCAAACTCCTGAATAATGTCTGGGCAGACTAAACAGGAACATAACGGGTTTCAAGGACGCACCTTCTTATCAGTTTTTATTCTTTGTCTTGTAAACCTAGATTTTAACATTATGGTTCCTATTACCTTATATAAATTAAAGGACATTATAGAAACTAACGCCTAGATTACGAGTTTTGAGTTAGAGGCTATGCGGTGCTAACAAGCAGTTTATGCTCACCGCTCACTTACAGACAACGCTGGTATTACGGGTTTTTACAAACCCGGGGTTAGCCGCAAAAGAGTGAGCGTAGAGCAAAATTTAGCTCCACATCTCACCTCAATACCAGCGCTGCTTACGTTAGCGGTGAGCTGGTAAAACGTGCTCGTGCACGATTTCCCCATAGGGATCAATGGGGGAGAGCCGGCTGAAAAAAACCTAACACATGCAAAGAAGCAGCGTAAAGCTCCTAACGCAGCCCCATTGATTCCTATAGGGAAACACATTTTATGTCTACACCTAACACACTAACATGAACTCTGAGTCTAAACACACCTAATATTACACTTATTAACCCTAATCTGCCGCTCCCGACATCACCGACACCTGCATTATATTATTAACCCCTAATCTGCCACTCCGGACACCGCTGCCACCTACATTATACTTATGAACGCCTAATCTGCTGCCCGCAACATCGCAGACACCTACATTTTATTTATTTAACCCCTAATCTGCCACCCCCAACATCGCCGCCACTATAATAAAGTTATTAACCCCTAAACCTAAGGCTAACCTTAACCCTAACACCCCCTAACTTAAATATAATTAAAATAAATCTAAATAAAATTACTACAATTAACTAAATAATTCCTATTTAAAACTAAATACTTACCTATACAATAAACCCTAAGCTAGCTACAATATAACTAATAGTTACATTGTATCTAGCTTAGGGTTTATTTTTATTTTACAGGCAACTTTGTATTTATTTTAACTAGGTACAATAGTTATTAAATAGTTATTAACTATTTAATAACTACCTAGTTAAAATAAAGACAAATTTACCTGTAAAATAAAACCTAACCTAAGTTACAATTACACCTAACACTACACTATAATTAAATTAATTACATAAATTAAATACAATTAATTACAATTAAATAAAATTATCTAAAGTACGGAAAAAAAACGAAATTACAGAAAATAATAAAGAAATTACAAGATTTTTTAACTAATTACACCTACTCTAATCCCCCTAATAAAATAAAAAAGCCCCCCCCCCCCCAAAAAAAAGCCCTACTCTACACTAAATTACAAATAGGGCCTTTTGCGGGGCATTACCCCAAAGTAATCAGCTCTTTTACCTGTAAAAAAAAAAGTACAAATACCACCCCCAACATTAAAACCCACCACCCACACAAACAACCCTACTCTAAAACCCACCGAATCCCCCCTTAAAAAAACCCCTTGAAGATTACCCTACCGTGAAAAGTCTTCACCCAACTGGGCAGAAGTCCTCAACGAATCTGGCAGAAGTGGTCCTCCAGACTGGCAGAAGTCTTCATCCAACCGGGCAGAAGTGGTTCTCTAGACGGGCAGAAGTCTT
The DNA here is from genome assembly GCF_027579735.1 of Bombina bombina. Taxonomy (NCBI): domain Eukaryota; kingdom Metazoa; phylum Chordata; class Amphibia; order Anura; family Bombinatoridae; genus Bombina; species Bombina bombina. Next base: position 1,099,360,048 of record NC_069503.1, on the reverse strand, counting down.
CATCCAGACGGCATCTTCTATCTTCATCCATCCGGCGCGGAGAGGGTCCATCTTCAAGACATCCGGCGCGGAGCATCCTCTTCTGTCCATGGTTGTTGACTGAATGAAGGTTCCTTTAAATGATGTCATCCAAGATGGCGTCCCTCGAATTCCGATTGGCTGATAGGATTCTATCAGCCAATCGGAATTAAGGTAGGAAAAATCTGTTTGGTTGATGCAATCAGAAGATCAGCCAATAGAATGCGAGGTCAATTGAGACTCTGTAAACGTATTCTCCCCATAGACTTCAATAAAGGACGCAAAAAAAAAAAAACACATATTCTCATGTGCTAACCCTCATTGAAATAAGCCACCTATTCTAATAAACTGCCAATCTACCTACTCTTTTAACCCCACTACACTATTAACCCTTAAACCACCACACAACCCATTGTAAACTTCCCTGCTACACTATTAACCCCTAAACGGCCACATCCCAAATGCAATAAACTCCCTACACTATTAACCCCTAAACCGTCATTAACCCATTACAAACAGCCCCTAACCTATTAACCCCCTAATTGCCACAACCACCATCAAAATCTTTCATGATTCAGATAGAGCATGCAATTTTAAACAACTTTTTAATTTACTTCTAATATCACATTTTTCTCATTCTATTGGTATCTTTTGTTGAAAAGCAGGGACATAAGCTTCAGAGCAGACTTTTCTGGAGCACTATATGGCAGCAGTTTTGCAAGAATGTTATCCATTTGAAAGAGCACTAGATGGCAGCGCTATTTCCTGCCATGTAGCACTCCAGATGCCTACCTAGGTATCTCTTCAACAAATAATATTGTGGAAAGGAAGCAAATTTGATAATAGATGTAAATTGGAAACTTTTTTAAAATTGTATGCTCTGTCTGAATTAAAAAATGTTTTTTGGGTTTCATATCCCTTTAATTTAGGCTGAAAACGTGTTACAGAAGGGAAGTAGTGTTTTTATTTGTTGCTATTCACAGTAACTTTTAATAAATATTTGGAATGGACACTATCACCTAGATTACGAGTTTTGCGTTAACAGGGGTGCGGTGCTAACGAGCAGTTTTCCCTCACCTACAGACAACGCTGGTATTACGGGATTTTATAAAACTGGCGTTAGCCGCAGAAAAGAAAAAATTTGCTCCACATTTCACCTCTATACCAGCGCTGTTTACGGTAGTGGTGAGCTGGCAAAACGTGCTTGGAATCAATGGGGGAAAAAAAACCTAACACCTGCAAAAAAGCAGGGTTCATTGATTCCTATGGGGAAAATACATTTATGTCTACACCTAACACCCTAACATGAACCCTGAGCCTAAACACCCCTAATCTTACACTTATTAACCCCTAATCCGCCGCCCCGACATCGCCGACACCTGCATAATATTATTAACCCCTAATCTGCCGCTCCAGACACTGCCGCCACCTACATTATACTTATGAACCCCTAATCTGCTGCCCCCAATGTCGCTGCCACCTACATTATATTTATTAAACCCTAATCTGCCGCCCCCAATGTCGCCGCAACCTAACTACATGTATTAACCCCTAATCTGCCGCCCCCAACGTCGCCGCCACTATATTAAAGTTATTAACCCCTAAATCTAAGTCTAGCCCTAAACCTAACACCCCCCTAACTTAAATATAATTTAAATAAATCTAAATAAAATTACTAAAATTCACTAAATTATTCCTATTTAAAACTAACCTATATATATATACTTACCTATAAAATAAACCATAAGCTTGCTACAATATAACTAATAGTTACATTGTAGCTAGCTTAGGGTTTATTTTTATTTTATAGGCAACTTTGAATTTATTTTATCCAGGTAGAATAGTTATTAAATAGTTATTAACTATTTAATAGCTACCTAGTTAAAATAAATTCAAATTTACCTGCAAAATAAATCCTAACCTAAGTTACAATTACACCTAACTAGTGATGTCGCGAATAGTTTGTCGGCGAATAGTTCCCGGCGAACATAGCATGTTCGCGTTCGCCGCGGACGGCGGACATATGCCATGTTCGATCCGCCCCCTATTCCTCATCATTGAGTAAACTTTGACCCTATACCTCACAGTCAGAAGACACATTCCAGCCAATCAGCAGCAGACCCTCCCTCCCAGACTCTCCCACCTCCTGGACAGCATCCATTTTAGATTCATTCGGAAGCTGCATTCTTAGTGAAAGGAGGGACAGTGTAGCTGCTGCTGATTTAATAGGGAAATTGATAGCTAGGCTAGTGTATTTAGTGTCCACTACAGTCCTGAAGGACTCATCTGATCTCTGCTGTAAGGACAGCACCCCAAAAAGCCCTTTTTAGGGCTAGAACATCAGTCTGCTTTTTTTTTTTTTTTCCTGTGTAATCTAATTGCACTTGCCTGCCTGCCAGCGTGTGTGTCAGGCTCACAGCATATACTGTGCCCACTTTCCCAGTGCCACCACTCATATCTGGTGTAACAGTAGTGTACATTTAAAAAAAAAAAAAACTTTTTTGACTGTGAAATAATAGCAGACAGCTGCCAGTACCCAAGATGGCCGCCAATAAGGCAGATGGGGAGGGTTAGAGAGCTGTTTTGGGGGGGATCAGGGAAGTTGGGGGCTAAGGGGGGATGCTACACCACAGCATATGTAAATATGCTAACAAATTTTTTTTTTAAAATTTAAAAACCTTTTATTTTAGTACTGGCAGACTTTCTGCCAGTACTTAAGATGGCAGGGACAATTGTGGGGTGGGGGAGGGAAGGGAGCTTTTTGGGAGGGATCAGGGGGTCTGATGTGTCAGGTGGGAGGCTGATCTCTACACTAAAGCTAAAATTAACCCTGCAAGTTCCCTACAAACTCACTGCTAGCCATAATACACGAGTGATGCACAGCAGCATTTAGCGGCCTTCTAATTACCAGAAAGCAACGCCAAAGTCATATATGTCTGCTATTTCTGAACAAAGGGGATCCCAGAGAAGCATTTACAACCATTTGTGCCATAATTGCACAAGCTGTTTGTAAATAATTTCTGTGAGAAACCTAAAGTTTGTGAAAAAGTGAACAATTTTTTTTTATTTGATCGCATTTGGCGGTGAAATGGTGGCATGAAATATACCAAAATGGGCCTAGATCAATACTTTGGGTTGTCTACTACACTACACTTAAGCTAAAATTAACTCTACAAGCTGCCTACATGCTCCCTAATTAACCCCTTCACTGCTGGGCATAAAACATGTGTGGTGCGCAGTGGCATTTAGCAGCCTTCTAATTACCAAAAAGCAACGCCAAAGCCATATAAGTCTGCTATAATGGCATGTCTGGCACACAGTGTTGGGGCAAGGGTCCATCTGACCACTGATACCTGGTCTGCAAAGCATGGTCATGGCAGGTATATCACCTACACTGCGCACTGTGAAGTGGGCGTAACCCTTACACTACCTGATCGATACAACATCATACCTGAGGTTTTAAAGGACGTTATTCCAAACAATTTAGGAATGTTAGGTGATTTATGCCCTTTATGGATTAAAACCAGACTCTGCATCAACTATGTAATTTTCCATGGGAGTTTTGCCATGGATCCCCCTCCGGCATGCCACAGTCCAGGTGTTAGTCCCCTTGAAACAACTTTTCCATCACTATTGTGGCCAGAAAGAGTCCCTGTGGGTTTTAAAATTCACCTGTCTGTTGAAGTCTATGGCGGTTCGCGAACTTTTGTGGAAGTTCGTGTTTGCCGTTCGTGAACCCAAATTTTTAGGTTCGTGACATCACTACACCTAACACTACACTATAATTAAATTAATTACCTAAACTACATACAATTAAATACAATTTAATAAAATTATCTAAAGTACGAAAAAAAACCCCAGTAAATTACAGAAAATAATAAAATAATTACAAGTTTTTTAAACTAATTACACCTAATCTAATCCCCCTAATAAAATATTAAAGCCCACCAAAATAATAAAAAGCCCTTCCCTAGACTAAATTACAAATAGCAGCTCTTTTACCTTTTAAAAAAAGTACAATACCCCCCCAAAATTAAAATCCACCATCCACACACCCAACCCTACTCTAAAACCCACCCAATCCCCCCTTAATAAAACACTAACCCCATGAAGATCACCCTACCTTGAGAAGTCTTCACCCAACCGGGCCAAAGTCCTCAACGAAGCCAGGCAAAGTGGTCCTCCAGACGGGCAGAAGTCTTCATCCAAGCCGGGAAGAAGAGATTGCATCACCCAATAGGATTTTTTCTACCTTAATTCTGATTGGCTGATAGAATTCTATCAGCCAATCGGAATTCAAGGGATGCCATCTTGGATGACGTTATTTAAAGGAACCTTCATTCTTCGTTTGAAGAGGATACTCCACGTCGGATGTCTTGAAGATGGAGCCGGGGGGGGGGGGCTCGGTTTAGGGGTTAATAGGTAGTTTATGGGCGTTAGTGTACTTTTTAGCACTTTAGGGGGGGTAGTTATCAAGCCGTCAACCTCAAATACGCTGGAATTCCGCAGCGTATTTGTGGCGAGGCTGATTCGCCTTAGTTATCAAAGGCTCGAGACCGGCAAAAGTAGAATTTTGTGACGTAAGCTTCGATCCGCCGGACTCAGTCTGACACAGATCGATTCTTACGTCACTCCAGATGTTCCGCACACAAGTGCGGCACATTCTCACTACTTTTGCTAGCTATCAAAAAACTAGCAGGTACGCTCGGCACTTTTCCGGCCCAGCGTACCTGGTTTTCAATCCGCCACCCCTGGAGGCGGCGGATCCCATAGGAATCAATGGGAGTCTGACCATAGCCAAAGTACAAGTTCGCTGCTGACAGACATCCCATTGATTTCTATGGGAGCTGTCTACACCTAACACCCTAACATGTACCCCGAGTCTAAACACCACTAATCTGACCCCCCCTACACCGCCGCAACTAAATAAAGTTATTACCCCCTAAACCGCCGCTCCCGGAGCCCACCGCAAGATACTCTATACATATTAACCCCTAAACCGCCGCTCCCGGAGCCCACCGCAACTATAATAAATGTATTAACCCCTAAACCGCCGCTCCCTGAACCCGCCGCAACCTATATTAAATGTATTAACCCCTAATCTGCCCCCCCTACACCGTCGCCACCTATAATAAATTTATTAACCCCTATCCTGCCCCCCACTACGCCGCCGCCACTGTAATAAAATTATTAACCCCTAAACCTAAGTCTAACCCTAACCCTAACGCCCCCTAACTTAAATATTAATTAAATACATCTAAATAAATTAACTCTTATTAACTAAATGAATCCTATTTAAAACTAAATACTTACCTTTAAAATAAACCCTAATATAGCTACAATATAAATAATAATTATATTCTAGCTATCTTAGGATTTATTTTTATTTTACAGGTACCTTTCAATTTATTTTAACCATGTACAATAACTATTAAATAGTTATTAACTATTTAATAGCTTACCTAGCTAAAATAAAGAGAAATGTACCTGTGAAATAAATCCTAACCTAAGTTACAATTACACCTAACACTACACTATACTTTAATAAATTATTCCTATTTAAAAATAAATACTTACCTGTAAAATAAACCCTAAGATAGCTACAATGTAATTAATACTTATATTATAGCTATCTTAGGATTTATATTTAGTTTAGAGGTAACTTTGTATTTATTTTAGCTAGTTAGAATAGTTATTAAATAGTTATTAACTATTTAATAACTACCTAGCTAAAAGAAATACAAAATTACCTGTAAAATAAATCCTAACTTAAGTTACAATTAAACCTAATACTACACTATCATTAAATTAATTAAATAAACTACCTACAAATAACTACAATGAAATACAATTACATAAACTAACTAAAGTACAAAAAATAAAAAAAGCTAAGTTACAAAAAATAAAAAATTAAGTTACAAACATGTTAAAAATATTACAACAATTTTAAGCTACTTACACCTAATCTAAGCCCCCTAATAAAATAACAAACCCCCCCAAAATAAAAAAAATCCCTACCCTATTCTAAATTACATAAATTTCAAAGCTCTTTTACCTTACCAGCCCTTAAAAGGGCCATTTGTGGGGGCATGCCCCAAAAAGTTCAGCTCTTTTGCCTGTAAAAGAAAAATACAACCCCCCCCCAACATTAAAACCCACCACCCACATACCCCTAATCTAACCCAAACCCCCTTACAAAAACCTAACACTAATCCCCTGAAGATCATCCTACCTTGAGTCGTCTTCACTCAGCCGAGCCACCGATGGAACTGAAGAGGACATCCGGAGCGGAAGAAGTTAATCCTCCAAGCGGCGCTGAAGAAATCTTCCATCCGATGAAGTCATCATCCAGGCGGCGCTGAAGAAGTCTTCGATCCGGCCGATGTCATCTTCAAAGAGGTGCTGAAGAGGTCTTCTATCCGGGCGAAGTCATCTTCCAAGCCGGGTCTTGAATCTTCCTTCCGCCGACGCGGAACCACCTTCTTCACCGACGGACTACGACGAATGACGGCTCCTTTAAGGGACGTCATCCAAGATGGCGTCCCCTCAATTCCGATTGGCTGATAGGATTCTATCAGCCAATCGGAATTAAGGTAGGAAAAATCTGATTGGCTGATGGAATCAGCCAATCAGATTGAGCTTGCATTCTATTGGCTGTTCCGATCAGCCAATAGAATGCGAGCTCAATCTGATTGGCTGATTGGATCAGCCAATCGGATTGAACTTGAATCTGATTGGCTGATTCCATCAGTCAATCAGATTTTCCTACCTTAATTCCGATTGGCTGATAGAATCCTATCAGCCTATCGGAATTGAGGGGACGCCATCTTGGATGACGTCCCTTAAAGGAGCCGTCATTCGTCGTAGTCCGTCGGTGAAGAAGGTGGTTCCGCGTCGGCGGAAGGAAGATTCAAGACCTGGCTTGGAAGATGACTTCGCCCGGATAGAAGACCTCTTCAGCGCCTCTTTGAAGATGACATCGGCCGGATCGAAGACTTCTTCAGCGCCGCCTGGATGATGACTTCATCGGATGGAAGATTTCTTCAGCGCCGCTTGGAGGATTAACTTCTTCCGCTCCGGATGTCCTCTTCAGTTCCATCGGTGGCTCGGCTGAGTGAAGACGACTCAAGGTAGGATGATCTTCAGGGGATTAGTGTTAGGTTTTTGTAAGGGGAGTTTGGGTTAGATTAGTGGTATGTGGGTGGTGGGTTTTAATGTTGGGGGGGGGGTTGTATTTTTCTTTTACAGGCAAAAGAGCTGAACTTTTTGGGGCATGCCCCCACAAATGGCCCTTTTAAGGGCTGGTAAGGTAAAAGAGCTTTGAAATTTATGTAATTTAGAATAGGGTAGGGATTTTTTTTTATTTTGGGGGGGTTTGTTATTTTATTAGGGGGCTTAGATTAGGTGTAAGTAGCTTAAAATTGTTGTAATATTTTTAACATGTTTGTAACTTAATTTTTTATTTTTTGTAACTTAGCTTTTTTTATTTTTTGTACTTTAGTTAGTTTATGTAATTGTATTTCATTGTAGTTATTTGTAGGTAGTTTATTTAGTTAATTTAATGATAGTGTAGTATTAGGTTTAATTGTAACTTAAGTTAGGATTTATTTTACAGGTAATTTTGTATTTCTTTTAGCTAGGTAGTTATTAAATAGTTAATAACTATTTAATAACTATTCTAACTAGCTAAAATAAATACAAAGTTACCTGTAAACTAAATATAAATCCTAAGATAGCTATAATATAAGTATTAATTACATTGTAGCTATCTTAGGGTTTATTTTACAGGTAAGTATTTATTTTTAAATAGGAATAATTTATTAAAGTATAGTGTAGTGTTAGGTGTAATTGTAACTTAGGTTAGGATTTATTTCACAGGTACATTTCTCTTTATTTTAGCTAGGTAAGCTATTAAATAGTTAATAACTATTTAATAGTTATTGTACATGGTTAAAATAAATTGAAAGGTACCTGTAAAATAAATATAAATCCTAAGATAGCTAGAATATAATTATTATTTATATTGTAGCTATATTAGGGTTTATTTTATAAGTAAGTATTTAGTTTTAAATAGGATTCATTTAGTTAATAAGAGTTAATTTATTTAGATGTATTTAATTAATATTTAAGTTAGGGGGGCGTTATGGTTAGGGTTAGACTTAGGTTTAGGGGTTAATCATTTTATTACAGTGGCGGCGGCGTCGTGGGGGGCAGGATAGGGGTTAATACATTTATTATAGGTTGCGGCGGGTTCATGGAGCGGCGGTTTAGGGGTTAAACTATTTATTTAGTTGCGGAGAGGTGCGGGATCAGCAGGATAGGGGTTAATAATTTTATAATAGAGGGCGACGGTATAGGGGGGGCAGGATAGGGGTTACTAGGTATAATGTAGGTGGCAGCGGTGTCCGGGAGCGGCGGTTTAGGGGTTAATACATTTATAAGACTTGCGGCGGGGTCTAGAAGCGGCGGTTTAGGGGTTAATACATTTATAAGACTTGCGGCGGGGTCTAGGAGCGGCGGTTTAGGGGTTAATACATTTATAAGACTTGCGGCGGGGTCTAGGAGCGGCGGTTTAGGGGTTAATACATTTATAAGACTTGCGGCGGGGTCTAGGAGCGGCGGTTTAGGGGTTAGTAACTTTATTTAGTTGTGGGGGCCTCCGGGGGCGCCGGTATAGGGGGTAGAACAGTGTAGTTTAGTGTGAGTGCTTAGTGACAGGCTAGCAATAAAGCTGGGAAAAAGCCGAAGGGCAACGAGATCGGATGAGTGATAACTGTCACAGTCCGCTGCTCATCGCCCCGCGGCTTTTTGACAGCTTTATTTGATAACTTAGGCGAACGTATTCAAGGTCCTTGGCGGCGAAGGTAGGCGAGCTTAGGCGGACGTATTGGGCCGGCGAAGCCAGAAAAGTAGACGGCTTGATAACTACCCCCCTAGGTAAGAATTTTATGCTATGGCATTAGCCCATAAAACTCTGAACTTCTGACTTCTAAATGCGGTATCAGTCTTGACAGGAGAGGGTCTACCGCTCAATTTTTTGAAGACTCGTAATACCGGCGTTATGCAAGTCCCATTAAAAATATAGGATACGCAATTGACGTAAGTGGATTTGCGGTATTTTCGAGTCTGGCCAAAAAAGTGAGCGGTGAGCCTGTCATTTCAAGACTCGTAATACCAGCTGGCGTTAAAATGCAGCGTAGGGAACTTTCAACGCTGCTTTTTAAGGCTAACGCAAGACTCGTAATCTAGCCGTGAGTGAGCTATCCTGTTGCTAAGAAGGTTTTAAATGAGAGTGATTTTGCTCAGCAACTCAGAGCCCTCAGTCTATTTGAACTACACCTTATAAAAGATGCGGTCAGATTGAAAGCGTTCTTACCTTTTGAATTTGATGGCGAATAGTCATTATTAGACGTGTGCAATTGGCATTTGTTTCTATAAATGAATGCCGAATATGGCAGAGGGTAATGACATTGGTGTCTTTCATCGCCAGATTTAATTGTTTAATAGCGCAACACACAAATATATGGATTTCCACAGATTTTTGTACGTTACAGTATTATACGAATCTGAAAATAGCCAAATGCAACTACCCACAGCCATATTCAGTATTCATATATAAATACAAATGGCAAATGCACTTCTAGTGCCCGATCCGATATGCAGCGTCGCCCGCAAAAGCCGGCGACGCTGAAATTTGCGCTGGTTTGGTATCCTATATACGGCGTAACCTAGAAGTTACTCTCGTATATTTCTGCCGTCGCCCATAGTTTTTTGGGCCATAGGCAGGTATACCAAACCAGCGCAGTTTGGTATCCAATATACAGCGTATGGACTTACGTGGCGAAAATGGAGAAATCTTACTCCATTTTCACCTTGCCACAAAATGCAGCCGTAGTAAGCCTTACGCTGTGTATTGGAGCCCCGTAACTCCCTAAACTACCTGCTAAATACAACCTAACAACTAACGCATGCACAATGTCTATCTACCTGTCAACCGCGATCCCCCGCCGCAATCCCTAATAAAGTTATTAACCCCTAAACCGCCACTCCCAGACCCCGCCGCCACCTAAATTAAAAGTATAACCCCATAATGTGATCCCCCTACACCGTCGCCAGCTACATTACATACCCCCTAATGTGAGTCCCTTACACAGCCGCCATCTACCTTACCTACCCCCTAAAGTGAGCCCCCGCCGCCATCTACCTTACCTACCCCCTAAAGTGAGCCCCTTACACAGCCGCCAGCTATATTAAACTACCCCCTAATGTGAGCCCCTACCCCGCCGCCATCTATCTTACCTACCCCCTAAAGTGAGCCCCTTACACCGCCGCCATCTATTTTAAAAATATTAACCCCTAATTTAATCCCCCTACACCGCCGCCAGCTATATTAACTATATTAACCCTGCCGCTTGATTGAAGACATCGCCCGGATGGAAGAAGACTTCACTGCCGCTTGATTGAAGACATCGCCCGGATGGAAGAAGACTTCACTGATGCTTGATTGGACATCGCCCGGATCGGATGAAGAGTTCGGCCTGGCTGGGTGAAGACAAGGTAGGGAGATCTTCAGGGGGGGTAGTGTTAGGTTTTTTTAAGGGGGGTTTCGGTGGGTTTAGAATAGGGGTATGTGGGTGGTGGGTTGTAATGTGGGGGGTTATTGTATATTTATTTCAATGCAAAAGAGCAGAATTCTTTGGGGCATGCCCCGCAAAAGGCCCTTTTAAGGGCTGGTAAGGTAAAAGAGTTTTGAACTTTTTCAATTTAGAATAGAGTAGAGAATTTTTTTTTATTTTGGGGGGCTTTATTATTTTATTAGGGGGCTTAGAATAGGTGTAATTAGCTTAAAAATCTTGTAATATTTTTTTATTTTTTGTAATTTAGTGTTTTTTTTTTTTTTTGTAATTTAGTTTAGTTTAGTTTATTGTATTTTAGTTTAGATATTTGTAGTTTATTTAATTTATTGATAGTGTAGGTGTATTTGTAACTTAGGTTAGGATTTATTTTACAGGTAAATTGGTAATTATTTTAGCTAGGTAGCTATTAAATAGTTATTAAGTATTTAATAGCTATTCTACCTAGTTAAAATAAATGCCAAGTTACCTGTAATAAATATAAACCCTAAAATAGATACAATATAATTATTAATTACATTGTAGCTATCTTACCGCTAAATTTGGAGTTATGTCGGTAACGACCCGAAAAACTAACGCCGGCTTTTTTCTGGCCGCACCATAAAAATAACTCTGGTATTGAGAGTCCACATAAAGGCTGCGTTAGGCTCCAAAAAAGGAGCGTAGAGCATTTTTAACGCAGCTTCAACTCTCGATACCAGAGTTGCTTACGGACGCGGCCAGCCTCAAAAACGTGCTCGTGCACGATTCCCCCATAGGAAACAATGGGGCTGTTTGAGCTGAAAAAAAACCTAACACCTGCAAAAAAGCTGCGTTCAGCTCTTAACGCAGCCCCATTGTTTGCTATGCGGTAACCCTTCCTACGTCTGCACTTAACACTCTAACATGTACCCCGAGTCTAAATACCCCTAACCGTACACTTATTAACCCCTATTCTGCCGCCCCCGCTATCGCTGACCCCTGCATATTATTATTAACCCCTAATCTGCCGCTCCGTAAACCGCCGCTACTTACATTATCCCTATGTACCCCTAATCTGCTGCCCTAACATCGCCGACCCCTATATTATATTTATTAACCCCTAATCTGCCCCCCACAACGTCGCCTCCACCTGCCTACACTTATTAACCCCTAATCTGCCGACCGGACCTGAGCGCTACTATAATAAAGTTATTAACCCCTAATCCGCCTCACTAACCCTATCATAAATAGTATTAACCCCTAATCTGCCCTCCCTAACATCGCCGACACCTAACTTCAAACATTAACCCCTAATCTGCCGACTGGAGCTCACCGCTATTCTAATAAATGTATTAACCCCTAAAGCTAAGTCTAACCCTAACACTAACACCCCCCGAAGTTAAATATAATTTAAATCTAACGAAATTAATTAACACTTATTAAATAAATTATTCCTATTTAAAGCTAAATACTTACCTGTAAAATAAATCCTAATATAGCTACAATATAAATTATAATTATATTATAGCTATTTTAGGATTTATATTTATTTTACAGGTAATTTTGTATTTATTTTAACCAGGTACAATAGCTATTAAATAGTTAAGAACTATTTAATAGCTAAAATAGTTAAAATAATTACAAATTTACCTGTAAAAGAAATCCTAACCTAAGTTACAAATAAACCTAACACTACACTATCAATAAATTAATTAAATAAACTACCTACAATTACCTACAATTAACCTAACACTACACTACCAATAAATTAATTAAATACAATTGCTACAAATAAATACAATTAAATAAACTAGCTAAAGTACAAAAAATAAAAAAGAACTAAGTTACAAAAAATAAAAAAATATTTACAAACATAAGAAAAATATTACAACAATTTTAAACTAATTACACCTACTCTAAGCCCCCTAATAAAATAACAAAGCCCCCCAAAATAAAAAAAATGCCCTACCCTATTCTAAATTACTAAAGTTCAAAGCTCTTTTACCTTACCAGCCCTGAACAGGGTCCTTTGCGGGGCATGCCCCAAGAAATACAGCTCTTTTGCCTGTAAAAAAAAACATACAATACCCAAGCCCCCCAACATTACAACCCACCACCCACATACCCCTAATCTAACCCAAACCCCCCTTAAATAAACCTAACACTAAGCCCCTGAAGATCATCCTACCTTGTCTTCACCATACCAGGTTCACCGATAGGTCCAGAAGAGCTCCTCCGATGTCCTGATCCAAGCCCAAGCGGGGGGCTGAAGAGGTCCATGATCCGGCTGAAGTCTTCATCCAAGCGGGGCAGAAGAGGTCTTCCATCCGATTGAAGTCTTCATCCAAGCGGCATCCATCCGGAGCAAAGCGGCAGCATCCTGGAGACCTCCACCGCGGAACATCCATCCTGGCCGACGACTGAACGACGAATGACGGTTCCTTTAAATGACGTTATCCAAGATGGCGTCCCTCGAATTCTGATTGGCTGATAGTATTTTATCAGCCAATCGGAATTAAGGTAGGAATATTCTGATTGGCTGATGGAATCAGCCAATCAGAATCAAGTTCAATCTGATTGGCTGATCCAAGTGGAGGTCTTCAGGATGGAGCCGGTCGTCATCGGATGAAGATAGAAGATGCCGCTTGGATCAAGATGGTTGCCGGTCCGGATCGCCTCTTCTTCCCGGATAGGATGAAGACTTTTGAGCCTCTTCTGGACCTCTTCAGCCACCGGATGATGGATCGCCAGCCCCCGCTTGGGTTGGATGAAGATTTTGGAGCCAGGACGGATCGGTGATACCTGGTGAGGTGAAGACAAGGTAGGATGATCTTCAGGGGCTTAGTGTTAGGTTTATTTAAGGGGGGTTTGGGTTAGATTAGGGGTATGTGGGTGGTGGGTTGTAATGTTGGGGGGGTATTGTATGTTTTTTTTACAGGCAAAAGAGCTGAACTTCTCGGGGCATGCCCCGCAAAGGGCCCTGTTCAGGGCTGGTAAGGTAAAAGAGCTTTGAACTTTAGTAATTTAGAATAGAGTAGGGCATTTTTTATTTTGGGGGTCTTTGTTATTTTATTAGGGGGCTTAGAGTAGGTGTAATTAGTTTAAAATTGTTGTAATATTTTTCTTATGTTTGTAAATATTTTTTTATTTTTTGTAACTTAGTTCTTTTTTATTTTTTGTACTTTAGTTAGTTTATTTCATTGTAGTTATTTGTAGATATTGTATTTAATTAATGTATTGATAGTGTAGTGTTAGGTTTAATTGTAGTTAATTGTAGGTATTTTATTTAATTAATTTAATGATAGTATAGTGTTAGGTTTAATTGTAACTTAGGTTAGGATTTATTTTACAGGTAATTTTGTAATTATTTTAACTAGGTAACTATTAAATAGTTCTTAACTATTTAATAGCTATTGTACCTGGTTAAAATAATTACAAAGTTGCCTGTAAAATAAATATTAATCCTAAAATAGCTACAATGTAATTATAATTTATATTGTAGCTATATTAGGATTTATTTTACAGGTAAGTATTTAGCTTTAAATAGGAATAATTTATTTAATAAGAGTTAATTTATTTCTTTAGATTAAAATTATATTTAATTTAGGGGGGTGTTAGTGTTAGGGTTAGACTTAGCTTTAGGGGTTAATACATTTATTAGAATCGCGGTGAGCTCCAGTCGGCAGATTAGGGGTTAATAATTGAAGTTAGGTGTCGGCGATGTTAGGGAGGGCAGATTAGGGGTTAATACTATTTATTATAGGGTTAGTGAGGCGGATTAGGGGTTAATAACTTTATTATAATAGCGCTCAGGTCCGCTCGGCAGATTAGGGGTTAATAAGTGTAGGCAGGTGGAGGCAACGTTGTGGGGGGCAGATTAGGGGTTAATAAATATAATATAGGGGTCGGCGATGTTAGGGCAGCAGATTAGGGGTACATAGGGATAATGTAAGTAGCGGCGGTTTACGGAGCGGCAGATTAGGGGTTAATAATAATATGCAGGGGTCAGCGATAGCGGGGGCGGCAGATTACGGGTTAATAAGTGTAAGGTTAGGGGTGTTTAGACTCGAGGTACATGTTAGAGTGTTAGGTGCAGACGTAGGAAGTGTTTCCGCATAGCAAACAATGGGGCTGCGTTAGGAGCTGAACGCGGCTTTTTTGCAGGTGTTAGGTTTTCTATGGGGGAATCATGCACAAGCACGTTTTTGAGGCTGGCCGCTGGTATCGAGAGTTGAAGCTGCGTTAAATATGCTCTACGCTCCTTTTTTGGAGCCTAACGCAGCCTTTATGTGGACTCTCAATACCAGAGTTATTTTTATGGTGCGGCCAGAAAAAAGCCGGCGTTAGCTTTTCGGGTCGTTACCGACAAAACTCCAAATCTAGCCATAATTTATATATCCTGAACTGACTTCAGCATATGAGAAAATATATCCTTTTTTTTAATTATAAAAAAGGGTAAAACATGCAGCAGTCCAACACTTCAAACGTATTTATTCAATAATAAACAGCTAATAAAATTTTAGAGGTAGATCTGCGTATCACAAATCGCACAGTAGTTAATTACGCTTTATTTTACAACTAGTCCTAAAGCCTGTGTACACGGGCCATTTTTTGCAATACGGCGGTTCCACCCCTTGCTCTCTCTATCCCCCCGCTCTTTTGCTTTCTCTCTCCTCCTCTTGTTTTGTTCTCTCTCCCCCCTCTATTCTGCTCTCTTTCCACCCTCTCTCTATTTTGCTCTCTCTCTCCCCCCTATCTTTTGCTCCCTCTCCCCTCTCTTTTGCTCTCTCCCTCCCCCCTCTTTTTTGCTCTCTCCCCCCTCTCTTTTGCTCTCTCTCTCTCCCCCCTCTCTTTTGCTCTCTCTCTTCCCCCTCTCTTTTCCTCCCTCTCTTTTGCGCTCTCTCTCCCCCTTTCATTTGCATTCTCTCTCTCCCCCTCTCTTTTGCGCTCTCTCCCCCTCTTTTGCTCTCTCTCTCTCCCTCTCTCTTTTGCTCTCTCTCCCCCTCTCTTTTGCTATCTCTCTCCCTCTCTTTTGCTCTCTCTCTCCCCCCTCTTTTGCTCTCTCCCCCCCTTTATTTTGCTCTATCTCTCTCCCCTTTCTTTTTCTCTCCCCCCCTCTCTTTTGCTTTCTCTCTCCCTCTCATTTGCTCTCTATCTCCCCCTCTCCTTTGCTCTCTCTATCCCCCCTCTTTTGCTCTCTCTATCCCTCCTATTTTGCTCTCTCTCTCCCTTTTCTTTTGCTCTCTTTCCCTTCTCTATTTTGCTGTCTCTCTCCCCCTCTCTTTTGCTGTCTCTCTCCCCCTCTCTTTTGCTCTTTCTCTCCCCCTCTATTTTGCTCTCTCTCCCCCCTCTCTTATGCTTTCTCTGTGTGTTTGTCCTCACGCAGTCTCTACTGCACATGACAGCTTCGGACAAACACACTTGGATTTTATAGTATAGGATTTCATACAGTTTGGTACAACAACATTTTTCATACAAATCATCTTCAGTCACACTGTCTAGCTTAGCATTTAAGACTCAGGGCTTCATGTACGAAGCAGTGAAAGCTACTCCGGAGTCTATGAGGAGCAAGTTCACACATGTGAGCTTCCTGCAATGTAAAAAGCTTGCTCGGGTGATTGACAGGTCCTTCTCTCACACAGGCTTTACACACTCACTTGAGCATGTTATGATACATACGGGCAATAAACAAACAGGATCTGCTGCCTGTATGCCTCGAAAGTTGCAGCAAAGTTAAGAGGTTTGTCCCCTCACTTTAAAATACATGGAGCCCTTAGTGGGAATAGACATTAATCTGTCATATACATCACAATTATTAACCAAGAGTACAAGAGTACAATATTAAATGCTTGAAATTAAGTTTTTTCGAGGAGACTGTAAAAAGGTTTGGGCAAATAAGGTACATTCATGGGAATGAAAGAGGATTGGCAACCCTAGGCTTGCTTTAAAAAACATAATTATATCTAAAATGTTATTAGCGTTCAATGTCACTTTTAAAGCACAATAGATATATGGCCCTACATGCTTGTCCAGTATTGAGAAAAATCAATCACAATTGTTGCAACTTTGTAACCGAATCTCATGTTCTTTAAAAAACTTGTTTATCTTGAGAAGTTTTTAGTTAATGAAATAGATGTACAATGTATAATGACTTGAAATCATTATACAGCTAATGTACAAAAACACTGAAAATCAGATTAACAATAAATCGCCAAAAAAAAGCAAGTATTTAAAAAGTTATACCAATAATAAATGCCTATATAGTATAACTATATAGTCTTAATAAACTACAAAAGAAAACCATTGCATATTTACAATTCACTGCTCATTTACATATCTCACTAGAGAGAGTTCAGTCATTGCAAATAAACTACTTTAATGTACATAATTAATGTACATGAAAAAATAAGAAATCCATTTGCTGCATCCAAAAAAAAACTGTTTTAAAATAATGAAGGCTCTTTAAATTTATATGGATATTAAAATGCAAAAATCTGTATAGAATACAACAAATAATGCTTTTTTAATGTTGTCCACTGTCAAACACATATTTTGCCCTGTCTAATACGCTTTAAAAATGTATAAACAACATAAATAAAATATAACAGACATGGCTAAATGGCTGAGAAGAGAAAGTAACAATTTAATCTGCATTTTCCAACTTTTTTAACACTCATACTGGCTTATTACATTATTAATTTCAAACATAACGCTCTATTGTCAAGTTTTCAATATGCATGATTTCATACCGCAGTTTCACAGATGGCTTTGCCATTTCCCATGGTATCCTTTTGTTATTAGGAGAGAATGTGCTTTACATAGCCTCACTTAGTTCAATTTATCAAGTTGACCATTTTTTGGATGTTGTTGAGCAATACAGAAATTGGTTAGGGACAGGTATATTTTAAGTAAAATGTAAACAATGTTAGAATTGTCCTTTTGGCAACTTAAATGTAAATTTTCTTTCACAATAGAATTATTTTCTATCATTTTGTAAACAGAAAGCACAGATGTTTGCAAGTTTATGATTATGGCCACCATGCTACGCAAGGGGTTTTGATAGTTCCAAAGGTCTCTACAACCACATGTCAATCTACAACAATGCTGTTTTGATACCAAGATTTGGGAATTACATGAATTAGCTGCCAAAACAAAAGCAGGTTGAAAGGAATAAAGAACACAGTTATTCAACTTCATCATCATACATAAATAATTACCCACATTATTTCTATGCCTGTACCAAAAACTAAAACGTAGATATTATGTATTATTTGATGGTATCTCTTTGTAAACTTTTAATTCTTACAAATTGTTACCATTTCATATGGACAGCTGATCACCTTGGCTAATATCCGAAGTCTTTTAGTCTTTCACTAGCACTCTTTTTTACTTTCACCTCGTCATAAGCAGGCTAATGTGGACACACTCATTTTTTACTTTGAGTGTGCTCTATCTAGCGAGATAACTTTACCATAACAAAACAGACATGCACATTTTTTACATTTACAGAAATAGTTTTGCTAGAGGGTTTTCGAAGTTTGGTTGTAGATGTAAATGTCAGGAACACCCACTAAGGAAACATTAGAAAATATAGGTTTCCTTAGTGGGTGTTCAAATAATTTCAAATATGATATCTTCTTTACAATTAAGTGTCTTGGTAACCTCATGAGTATCTCTGGATCTGAACTATTGTATAGCAACTTGAGTGATTTTCAAAGCTATTCCAATACAATAGAATAGCATCAGTAGTAAAACCAATAGAATTAGCAAATTATTCAACAGTAGTTTAAGAATGTGAAAAGCATATGAAAGATTATAAAACATGGGAATCAGAGGTTTCAAGCCAATATAAAACATAGGTGCTAATTCATTTGACATTAATAATATCTCATTCAAATCCTTAAATTAAGATTTGTACTTATTTATTAATATAAATTATTGAAGTTTTCTAACTTAATAATTTAACATTATTTTCATGAATGTTATCATTAACATTTGTAGACGTCAAACACTTTGCAGTCATAAATAAACAGTATTTCATTTTTGGTTAAAGTTTTATAATCTAAACATTTTTAGGTTAATATTTTTAAAGTGACATACTCCTGGGCAAATTACAATAACACAGTACGCACCCTATTATATATTTTTTCACATGTGCCTTCAAAGACATTCTCCACTTTAAACCTCTAACAGATGCTGGATTGTAAAACTCCTCATCTTCAGATTGGACACCACCACCTTGGATCTTAGGTATTCTCACACTCTGTGATAATTATTGTCACGATATTATTTGTTTCATCAGGCTAATCGCTCACATATTTACAGTCTTGATTTTTAACCCACTAACAATAAAACAAATTAAAAACAACTATGTCGTAGGGTGACCATGTTGCCTCTTTAAAAAGGGACACATATGAAAAATACATATGTCAGGGTTCTTATACAAAACATTTCTTTAAACAGCCCTGAAAACAGCCCTGACATATGTATTTTTCATATGCATCCCTTTTTAAAGTGACAATATGGTCACCCTAACTATGTGAGTACCCTAAACTCCATCATTCATCCAATTTGAGGAGGCAACATTAGGCAGACAATAATCTCAGTCTACCTCTACAACTGAAACTAGATGATCCTATTTTATATTTGTATCTGTTTCTATACACTATTGTTAACTTATTATAAAATGGTGTGTCAGTATATGGCCGGGTTATAATACAATTTATTTAATAATTATTCTTTAAAACAAACCTACAATAAAATGCATATATGAAACAATTAAAATCAATATGTTATTCCTAAATTCTTTATATTAGTTAAAGTTATAAACACATTGAATTATATTTATAAAAAACAGGTTATGAATCAAATGATCCACACTTATGCTGTTATAATATTCTATACAAATATCATAAAAATATACCTTTACAAATTACCTTATTTGCAATAATCTCCCAAATCAGAGTTGCATTAAAATATCACAATGAGATACCAAGGTATGTATGGTTAACTTCCAGACAAATATAATTAAGATACTTAGCCCACAAATGTTTCTATATAACTCTAATTAAAACACCAGAATGTATATATATTATTAATGCAAACAGCCAATTTGTATGCCAATTTATCTGAGCTGAAATAAATTCTTATTTATCTACAATAAGGTAAATCCTAAAATATATCTATATAGCTGCAATCTGACTATAGTCTTAGAATACCTTTGTCTAAAATATAAAAAATATAGAACAGTCATGCATCACCACATGAACCAAATTAAATGCTCCAGCTTTTCCAAGTAGATTCAGGTCACCTCATATGAAGAAAGGTATTGCAATATGGATCAAGAAGTTAGTCCCAGGTTTTGCTTATAGTGACTGTGTCCCAAAAATGGCAGCAAAGTTTTCAGTCAAAAATTAGCAGACAAAAATACTTTTTTTTTCTTTCCCCTTGCATGAGGTTATATCATATGATAATCCCCACATTGTTTTATTCTAATCATTAGTGAACCTTTTTGACTATGCCCTTAACGGAGCTGTCTTTGGATTGGTTGTAATGGAGCGGAGCATTGATTGGCCCTTCGAGCTGAAACATTCGATTGGCCTATTGGGAACATATGTTTTAAACAGTCAATTCGTTTGGCTGTCATACTAGTTTTAATCCCCTAGGGGGAGCAAGCAACCAGAAGTGCAGTAACACCATCAATTATTGCTACAGTTTACTATATCATTTTAAAGTGTTTATTTAATATACTTTAATTTCTTGTATTAATAAACTTCTCTGGTCAGCATATACAGGTGAAACTCGAAAAATTAGAATATTGTGCAAAAGCTAATTTATTTCACTAATGCAACTTAAAAGGTGAAACTAATATATGAGATAGACTCATTACATGCAAAGCAAGATAGTTTAAGCCGTGATTTGTCATAATTGTGATGATGATGGTTTACAGCTCATGAAAACCCCAAATCCACAATCTCAGAAAATTAGAATATTACATGCAATCAATAAACAAGGATTGTACATAGAACAATATTGGACCTCTGAAAAGTATAAGCATGCATACTGTATGTCCTCAGTTCTTGGTTTGGGCCCCTTTTGCAGCAATTACTGCCTCAATGTGGCGTGGCATGGAAGCTATCAGCCTGTGGCACTGCTGAGGTGTTATGGAAGACCAGGATGCTTCAATAGCGGCCTTCAGCTATTCTGCATTTATTATTATTATTTATTTATAAAGCGCCAACAGATTCCGCAGCGCTGTCCATGGGTACAAAAATAAAAGTACAGTACAATACAATATAAAAGACACCAGACAATGTTTAACAAACAAATACAGGGGAAATTGAGGGCCCTGTTTCCGTGGAAACTTACAATGTAGATGGGTAGGAGGGTGAGAAAAAGGAGGTGGGGACTGCAAAGGTAAGAAAGATGTTAGTGTGGAGTTAGATGGGGGCAGCAATTAGGCAAGTGGAATTCATTTGTTACTGATTTGGAGATAGGCTTCCATGAACAGAAAGGTCTTTAGGGAGCGTTTAAAGAAGGAAAGGTTAGGGGAGAGGCTGACAGCTCTGGGAAGTGCATTCCAGATAGTTGGTGCCGCACGAGAGAAGTCCTGTAGCCTAGCATGGGAGGAGGTGATGGTAGAAGATGCAAGGAGCAGGTCATTGTTGGATCTTAGGGGGCATAGTGGAGTGTATTTGTTGATGAGTGAGGACAGGTAGGGAGGGCTGCGTTGGTAAGGGCTTTGTATGTCAGGATGAGAATTTTTTATTTAATTCTACTGTGTATGGGTAGCCAGTGAAGGGACTCGCAGAGAGGTGCAGCAGATACAGAGCGTCGGGAGAGATGGATTAGCCTAGCAGAGGCATTTAGGATGGATTGAAGAGGGGAGAGGCGGGAGAGAGGGAGGCCAGTTAGTAGGTTATTAAAGTAGTCAAGTCGGGAGATTACCAGGGAGTGGATTAGCTGTTTAGTAGTTTCAGCATTAAGAAACGGACACATTTTGGAGATATTGCGTAGGTGGTTGTGACAGGAGGAAGAGAGCAGTTGGATGTGGGGTATGAAGGACAGATTGGAGTCAAGAGTAACTCCTAGGCAGACTTGGGGTGATGGGGAGATAGTGGTGTCACCAACAGTGATTGAAAAGTTAGGAACCGGGGTAAAATTAGAGGGGGGATTAGAAGGAGCTCAGTCTTGGACATATCGATTTTTAGGTGGTGAGAGGCCATCCAAGAAGAAATGCCAGATAAGCAGACACTGATGTGAGAAAAGACAGAAGGAGAGAGTGAAGGGGTGGATAGGTAGATCTGAGTATCATCAGCATAGAGGTGGTAGTTGAAGCCATAGCTACTGATAAGTTTACCCAATGAGGAAGTATAAATAGAGAAGAGTAGAGGACCCAGAACAGAGCCTTGAGGTACTCCAACAGACAGAGGCAATGGAGAGGAGGAGTCGCCAGCAAAGGAGACAGAAAAGGACCTATTAGAGAGATAAGAGTGGATCCAGGAAAGGGCAGTGTCAGAGAGCCCAAGGGAGCTGAGAGTTCGTAGGAGAAGGGGATGGTCCACGGTGTCAAAGGCAGCAGACAGATCAAGTAAGATAAGTATTGAGTAGTGGCCATTTTTTTAGCAGAAAGATCATTGGTAACCTTGGTGAGGGCAGTCTCAGTTGAGTGTTGGGAACAGAAGCCAGATTGCAAGGGGTCGAGCAGTGAGTTGGAGGACAAGAAGTGGGTTAAGCGATCGAAAACTAGTTTTTCTAGGACTTTTGAAGCTAGCGGAAGCAGTGATATGGGGCGGTAGTTTGCAGGAGAATTGGGGTAGAGGGAGGGTTTTTTGAGGATGGGGTGACCTTTGCATGTTTGAAGGAAGATGGGAATGAACTGGTAGTAAGGGATAGGTTGAATATGTGAGTAAGAGCTGAAGTGAGGGTAGAAGACAGAGAAGGTATTAGATGTGAAGGGATAGGGTCAAGTGGGCAGGTAGTGAGGTGTGAGGAAGATAATTGGGAACTCACTTCATTCTCAGTGGTAGGGTGGAAGTTGCTGAGAGTGGTGGAGGGGGTTGCCAGGGGTGGAGATGGAAGTTTGCAGTCTTTTGTTGGGATATTACTTTGGATGGTAATTGTTTTGTTGAAAAAGTAGTCTGCCAGGTCTTGAGCACTAAAGGCAGATGAAGGGGGTGGTGCAGGTGGATAAAGGAGAGAGTTGAAAATGGAGAAGAGACGTTTAGGGTTTGAGGCGTGAGTAGATATAAAAGAAGAGAAGTAGGTTTGCTTGGCTAAGTGAAGGGCAGAGGAGTAAGAATAAAGAGTGAACTTATAGTGGAGGAAATCTGATTCAGAGCGGGATTTCCTCCAGGCACGTTCAGCAGCATGCGAGCATTTTTGCAGGTAGCGTGTTTGCTTAGAGTGCCAGGGTTGGAGCTGACGACGTGGGGTTTTGCGTATTTGGGGAGGAGTGAAAATGTCCAGTGCAGAGGAGAGAGTATTGTTATAGTGGGTTGTAGCATTTCAGGGCAGGATATTGTGGACGTGTGGGGGAGGTGTTTTTGAATAAGGTTGGAGAGTTGTAGAGGATCCACAGTGTGCAGATTTCTACAGGTGTGGGGGCAAGTGGGATAAGTAGGTTTAGCCTGTATGTTAAGCTTAAAAGTGAGCAGATGGTGGTCTGAGATGGGAAATGGGTGACAGGTGGCGTCAGAGAGAGAGCAGAGGTAGGAGAATACTAGATCAATAGAGTGTCCGTCGCAGTAAGTAGGGAATAGGATGGATTGGGGGAGACCAAAGGAGTTTGTGAGTGAGAGAAGCCTAGAGGCAGCAGGGGCAGATGGGTTATCAATGGGGATGTTGAAGTCCCCTAGGATTAAAGCAGGTGTATTTGTAGAGAGAAAGTGAGAAAGCCAGGCAGCAAAGTTATAAAGGAATTGGGAGATTGGTCCAGGGGGGCGATAGATAACTGCCACCCAGAGGAAGAAGGGGGAGAATAGTCGGATGCAGTGAACTTCAAAGGAGGAAAAGGAGAGAGATGGATGAGGCTGCAGGTGCTGAAAGGAGCAGGAGGGAGAGATTCCAACACCGCCACCATGTATCTCACCTGGCCTAGGTGTGTGGCTAAAGTGGAGACCACCGTGCATGAGAGCAGCAATGGAAGCAGTGTCAGAAGATAATAACCAGGTTTCAGTAATTGCTAGAAGATTGAAGGTGTTAGAAACAAACAGGTCATGAACAGTTGTAAGTTTGTTACAGACAGAGCGAGCATTCCAAAGAGAACAAGAAATGAGAGGGGATAAGCAGTGTGGGTTAATAGAGATGAGATTGTTAGGATTGCGTGACCTAGAGTTTTTGCAGTGGGGGACTGAGTGAGAGTGTAAAAGTGTGGTGATTGCTGCAGGGCCAGGGTTAGGAGAAATGTCACCAACAGCAAGCAGTAGTAGGAGTGTGAGTGACAGAAGGTGAGAGGGGGACTTGTAGGAGCGGGTATGATTAGACACAGGAGAGTTAGATGGGGAAGTATTTCTAAGGAGACATGTAGTTCATGAGAAGACAGCATAGGGGATGAGAGGAGTGAGGGTGAGATAAGGATAGTGTGGGGGTTATTGTTTCTACAGGGAAGTGCAGTGATTTTTAGGAAAAGGGCAGACAGAAATAGCAGAAAAGACATTGAAAGCGTTGTCCAGGTGTATAGTTAGTAGGTTTTACCTGTTAGTGGGACTGCAGTTTCGGTCTCATGTCTCTCATCTTTCTCTTGGCAATGCCCCATAGATTCTCTATGGGGTTCAGGTCAGGCGAGTTTGCTGGCCAATCAAGCACAGTAATTCCATGGTCATTGAACCAGGTTTTGGTGCTTTGGGCAGTGTGGGCAGGTGCCAAGTCCTGCTGGGAAATGAATTCAGCATCCCCATAGAGTTCGTCTGCGGAAGGAAGCATGAAGTGCTCTAAAATCTCCTGGTAGATGGCTGCTTTGACCCTGGACTTAAAGAAGCACAGTGGATCAACACCAGCAGATGACATGGCTCCCCAAATCAACACAGACTATGGAAACTTCACACTGGACTTCAAGCATCTTGCAGTGTGTGTCTCTCCATTCTTCCTCCATACTCTGGGTCCTTGGTTTCCAAATGAGATGCAAAATTTGCTCTCATACGAAAACAGGACTTTGGACCACTGAGCAACAGACCAGGTCTGTTTTTCTTTAGCCCAGGTAAGACACTTCTGATGCTGTTTGTTGTTCAGGAGTGGCTTGATAAGAGGAATACGACATTTGAAGCCCATGTCCAGGATCCGTCTGTGTGTGGTGGCTCTTGATGCACTGACTCCAGCCTCAGTCCACTCCTTGTGAAAGTCCCCAACACTTTTGAATGGCCTTTTCCTGACAATCCTCTCCAGGCTGCGGTCATCCCTGCTGCTTGTGCACCTTTTTCTTCCACTCTTTTCCCTTCCACATAAGTTTCTATTAATGTGTTTTGATACAGCACTTTGGGAACATCCAACTTCTTTTGCAATTACCTTTTGAGGCTTTCCCTCCTTATGGAGGGTGTTAATGATGGTTTTCTGTACAACTGTCAGGTCAGCAGTCTTTCCCATGATTGTGATTCCTACTGAACCAGACTGAGACACCATTTAAAGGCTCAGGAACCTTTTGCAGGTGTTATGGCTTAATTAGCTGATTAGAGTGGTACACTTTGAGCCTAGAATATTGCACCTTTTCACAATATTCTAATTTTCTGAGATTGTGGATTTGGGGTTTTCATGAGCTGTAAGCCATAATCATCACAATTATGACAAATCACGGCATGAACTATCTTGCTTTGCATGTAATAAGTCTATCTCATATTTTAGTTTCACCTTTTAAGTTGCATTAGTGAAAAAAATAAACTTTTGCACGATATTCTAATTTTTCGAGTTTCACCTGTATATCCCTTTGAACATAATTGAAAACACCAGTATATTATTAATTCTATGTTAAAATAGAAAATATTTATATAGACTTTTTTGAGAGATGTATTTAAAGTTATATAAATATTTAGTGCAGAACCATATGATATGACTTAGGTCACCCCATGCAGGCAATCCTGTATCAGCATCTATTAGCCCAATTTGGAGCTAGTTTGTCCCTTAGATGTCTGGAAAATAGAAAAACAAAAATGTCATATATTTTAAAATGGGATCATTATTGTTGTTATTTAATCTATTACATATCGGAATTGCGTTTCTCAGATCCATATATAGATATTTATACCTTTTTATAAAGTATTGAAAATTATACAAGTTTGTGTTTTTAAATGATTTTCAGTTACAATATAATATGTGTTTCTGCTTGGCTCAGTAAAGCTGTGTATCTAACACAGCAGGGGTAATCAGCTCTGGCTATTTTCCCATTTAAGACGTTTGTCTGAGCTTGGTGTATTCAAACACAGCAGGGGTAATCAATTTTTGAATATGATTAAGCCTCAAAGAGATTTTTCCCAGACCTAGCGACTGTTCTTTACAGGGGTCTGATAAGTTTATTACCCATCTTGGGCAGGAAATCAACTTTAAACAGAGCATCTTTTTGAAATAGATTGCTTTTTTCTAATTGAACCAAATGTTTATTCCTTTGAACCTAGCTTGGATGTATTGCAATCAGGAAAAAGGGTTGTCTGATAGGAACTTTAACTTCACACCTTAGGCAGGAAACCTTTGAAAGCAATTCCCTTGTTTTTAAATATGTTTCAGAACAAGAGGGAGTTGTTTTAAAAACAGTTTCACAAATAAAATCAGTTCTTGGTCTTATCATAAATATATGTGTAGATAAATATAATTACATATATTATTTAATAATACTCACAGATATCCTGACATAATTTTCCCTTCCAATTTTAAATAGATGTAGGACACATGTATTTGAATTTACTTAAAGTCAGTAGTACTTGGTGAGTGTATTGACAGTATGCATCATAGACAGCCTTCTATGAAGAGAGTTCGTTATTTTTGAGCCCTTATGTTCATTAGCTAGGCATCTTTAAACTACAATATGTCAAATATATTTGGGGATATGATATTTTATTCTCCCTCTATGACTTGTAGTTGGGATCTAGTATGGCATCCTCACAACTGATTAATATGGACCCATTTATCTGTAAAAGTATCGTTTTTAGGGATCCTAATTTTATAGGCGACTGGAGATATTGTGTCAGTAACGACAAAAGGACCCTTCCATGATGTAAGAAATTTCTTCTCCTTAACCTGATCTCTTCCAAAGTTATAAAGATAAACGGTATCATTTATCTCATATTCCTTCTTGGACATTTTGAGATCATAATAGGTTTTAGTGGCAGTTGCAGCTTTCTCTATGTTCCTTTGAGCAAATGCAAAGGCATATTGCAGGTGCTTCCTTAAATTCTCCCCATATTGATGCGTATTGGCAGTGTTTATCAAGTTCTGGTCTGATGTACAGTATAGTAGATGCTGAGGTAAAACCATTCTTCTACCAGTCATCAACTCAAAAGGTGACATCTTAGTAGCACTACTTGGAGTTGCTCTTAATGCCATTAGGACTAGAGGTAATTTTACATCCCAGTCTTTACCCGTTTCACTCACAAACTTTTTGAGGATTTTCACAATGGACTGGTTGTAACGCACTACACCACCACTTGAGGCAGCTCTATATGCAATATGGAGCTTTCTTTTGACCCCTAGTATTTTCCACATCTTGGTCATCACTTTGCTAGCAAAGTGGGTTCCCCGATCGGATTTGATTCTCTGGGGTAAACCAAATATGGAAAACACATGGTTGATGAGCTATGTGCAGTCAAAAGGTGTAATCAAGCAATATTTCATACTTTAATTTGGCGCAACGATGACCAGATGTGGGGGCATCATGGGCATGTTGAAGCATTAGACCTCTGAACTTGGTGGGTACCGCCCATTGCTGGATGCCAGTTTTGGAGGTTCTAATTAACAAACCATCTTGTAACTTGAATTGTGATTTGGATTTCATTAAGATTCTAAGATCTTCCTTGACAATACCGTCCTCTTTTGAGATGGGGTTGCTATCAGGATCTTTTATGTGTTTATAGAAGATGCCTACAATGGGGTCTTCTTTTTGACTAGTGATCAAGTCCTCACGAGGAGAATCCTGACTCCATTGTACCAGGTGTGGCTCACTTTGTTGTTTAGCCTGGTTTCTGGTAATGGCTTCTACAAGAATTGCACTCATTAAGTGGTTGATATTAAGGAGTTCTCCAGTTATGGCTCATAGTTTGGCTAATGAATCCAAAAGATCATTGCCTTCCTTATCAGGACCTAGAACCCTGGAATGACCCTTGGTCTTTTTCTAGTGTATGGTTAAATCATTGGACACCACTAGATTATCAATCTTGCAGAACAACTTGACATGTTTTACTGGTTTGTTGTAGTTTTCTGCATGCCATTTCTTTTCCAAGCTGGCAGGTATTCAACAAAACTGTCACGCATGTAATTTGAGTCAGTAATGATCACAAATTCATGAATACCATGTTCAATAGCCATTTCAATGGTTTTCAGTGAGTTCTGCAAGTTGACTGGATCTTGGTCCAATGTTGAAACCTACAGAAATGTTTGGGAATCCATTTGTCCAAGTTATACCAATGCCAGTGACTAATCTGCACTCATTATCAATAGTGGCATGGTAAGAACAGCAATCAACATATACCCAAGGTAATGTTTGACACTGGTCCTCATTGTATATTTTATATGGGGAAAGCAATTGTTCCTCCAGGAAATTATCTTCTAATAACTCTTCTGCATGATCCTTAACAGTACAGTCATGGAGCTCAGCAATCCCCTGTGCAACTGGATTATTTTTGTTTTGCTTATAGATAATTTCTAAAGGCCAGCCTTGTAAGGAAAGAGTCCACGCTGTTATGCGGCTATTAGACAAATTTCCATCTCTTATGCGGAAATTTTGTAGAGCCCATACAGTAGAAAAGAGGGCTTTTTCGCAATCGCTAAATTTTATTTCTACTAGGGATAAAGTTTTACTCGCATAAGCAATGACTTTGCTTAAATTATCATGCTTTTGGTATAAAACAGCACTCATGCTTATCTCTGTGTAACCTGTCTCTAAGTAGAAAGGTATACCCCCTTCAGGTTATGCTAACCAAGGTGCTTGAGTGAGTTTTCTCTTCAGTTCCTTGATGACTGTCTCTTGAGTCTCACTCCAGTGCCATTTCACATCCTTCTTTGGAAGAAGTAGCAGTGGTTTAGCTAATTCTGCATAATTATCAATACATTTGCAAGAATAATTCATCATACCCAGGAATGATCTCAATTCCTTTAAGTTAGTTGGGTTCTTAGAATTTATTATAGCTTCCACCTTTTTCTTCTGAGGATTCAGCCCTTCAGAAGTAACTTCATGTCCCAAGAAGTTTTCACGAGTGCGGCACCATTGAGCTTTTTGTAGGGATAATTTGACACCTGCCCCTTTAAGTTGGCTGAGGACGTGTTTAAGTTCTGTGATGTGTTTTTCAAAGTCTGTGCTTTTGATTAAAACATCATCAACATAAGATAAGGTCCCCCTTTCCAGTGCATCAGGCATAGCCTTATGCATGAATACAGCAAATTCATGTCCTGAATTTATGTATCCAAACGGGAGTCTTTGGAATGCATACTGGACCTTTTGGAACAAGAATGCAAGCTTATACTGGTCCTCCTCATGTACCTTTATGCTCCAATATCCCTGGGCAAAATCAATGGCAGTGAATATTTTAGATCCCTGCATCTGTGCTAGGCACTGGTCAATATATGGCATGGGCCAGCCAGACATGTACACTCGTTTGTTTAGCTGTCAGCACACAAACTCCATTGTCCATTGGGCTTAAGAACACCTAGAATAGGATTGTTATAAGAGCTATGTACCTGTCTGATAATACCTCTTTCTTTCAAGTTCCTTATGATTTGAGAGAATATCCTTGTACTCCACCAGGAGTTCTCATAGCTGTTTGCGTTCATCATTACTAGAACAGCCATTAGCTAAGGAGATTTGCTCTTCGACTATTTGCTGAAATCCTGGAAAGATTTCAGGCTGTCCTATTTCATAGGCTTCTTCCAACCTAGAGGTGAGATCCCCTTGATTATAAGTTACATTGCCCCCATGACTCTGGATATTGGGGTATTCTTGATCTTTGATCGGCTGATCAAATACTAGAGAGGCTTTTTCAATTTTACAGATGCCTTCCTCTGAGCTGAATGGATAAATAGACTGAATTGTAAATATCTCTGCGAGGAATTGCGAATGTTCTCCCCCTTTAGGGATTTTATGATCATCCTTGTGGAGAGATATGGTTAATACATTGCCGTCTAAGGAAATATTTGCTATCTTTCCAGGCAAAATTTTAAAAATATTACCATCAGAGCCACTTAAAAGAGTCTGATCATCTATTTGTAGGATAGTGATTTCAGGTATAGGGGGGTAGTTATCAACGCGTCTACTTTACCTGCCTTTGCCGGTTCAATACGCCCGCCAAAGCTCGCCTACCATCACCGCCGCGGACCTGCAAAATTTCGCCTAAGTTATCAAAAAAGCTGTCAAAAAGCCGCGCACCAAGTACGGGCGATGAGCAGCGGACTGTGATAGTTATCACTCATCCGATCTCGCTGCTCTTCAGCTTTTTGACAGCTTTCTTGCTAGCCTGTCACTAAGCACCCACACTAATTACACTGTTCTACCCCCTATACCGGCGCCCCCGTAGCCCCCCTCAACTAAATAAAGTTAAATAAAGTTATTAACCCCTAAACCGCCGCTCCTAGACCCCGCCGCAACTCTTATAATGTATTAACCCCTAAACTGCCGCTCCCGGACACCGTCGCCACCTACATTATACCTAGTAACTCCTATCCTGCCCCCCCTATACCGCCGCCCTCTATAATAAAGTTATTAACCCCTATCCTGCTGATCCCGGACCTCGCCGCAACTAAATAAATAGTTTAACCCCTACCTAAACCGCCGCTCCCGGACCGCGCCACAAGGTATATTAAACTTATTAACCCCTATTCTGCCTCCCCTACACTGTCGCCACTTATAATAAATTTATTAACCCCTATCCTGCCCCCCCTACACCGCCACCACTGTAATAAAATTATTAACCCCTAAACCTAAGTCTAACACTAACCCTAACACCCCCCTAACTTAAATATTAATTAAATAAATCTAAATAATATTTCTATTATTAACTAAATTAATCCTATTTAAAACTAAACACCTTTAAAATAAACCCTAATATAGCTACAATATAAATAATAATTATATTGTAGCTATCTTAGGATTTATTTTTATTTTACAGGCAACTTTCAATTTATATTAACTAGGTACAATAGCTATTAAATAGTTATTAACTATTTAATAGCTACCTAGCTAAAATAAAGAGAAATGTACCTGTAAAATAAAAACTAACCTAAGTTACAATTACACCTAACACTACACTATCATTAAATAAATTATTCCTATTTAAAACTAAATACTTACCTGTAAAATAAACCCTAAGATAGCTACAATGTAATTAATAATTACATTGTAGCTATTTTAGGATTTATATTTATTTTACAGGTAACTTTGTATTTATTTTAGCTAGTTAGAATAGTTATTAAATAGTTACTAACTATTTAATAACTACCTAGCTAAAAGAAATACAAAATTAACTGTAAAATAAATCCTAACCTAAGTTACAATTAAACCTAACACTACACTATCATTAAATTAATTAAATAAATTAACTACAACTAACTACAATTAAATACAATTACATAAACTAACTAAAGTACAAAAAATAAAAAAAGCTAAGTTACAAAAAATAAAATAAATAAGTGACAAACATTTAAAAATATTACAATTTTAAGCTACTTACACCTAATCTAAGCCCCCTAATAAAATAACAAAGCCCCCCAAAATAAAAAAAATGCCCTACCCTATTCTAAATTTAAAAAGTTCAAAGCTCCTTTACCTTACCAGCCCTTAAAAGGGCCTTTTGCGGGGCATGCCCCAAAGAAAACAGCTCTTTTGCCTGTAAAAGAAAAATACAACCCCCCCAACATTAAAACCCACCACCCACATACCCCTAATCTAACCCAAACCCCCCTTAAATAAACCTAACACTACCCCCCTGAAGATCATCCTACCTTGAGTCGTCTTCACTCAGCCGAGCCACCGATGGAACCGAAGAGGAGATCCGGAGCGGCAGAAGTGATCCTCCAAGGGGCGCTGAAGAAGTCTTTCATCCGATGAAGTCATCATCCAGACGGCGCTGAAGAAGTCTTCCATCCGGGCGATGTCATCTTCCAAGCGGCGCTGAAGAAGTCTTCCATCCGGGCGATGTCCTCTTCCAAGCGGGGTCTTCAATCTTCTTTCTTCAGGATCCATCTTCATCCCGCCGACGCGGAACATACTTCTTCCCCGATGGACTAATGACGAATGAAGGCTCCTTTAAGGGACGTCATCCAAGATGGCGTCCCTTCAATTCCGATTGGCTGATAGGATTCTATCAGCCAATCGGAATTAAGATAGGAAAAATCTGATTGGCTGATTGAATCAGCCAATCAGATTGAGCTCGCATTCTATTGGCTGATCGTAACAGCCAATAGAATGTGAGCTTAATCTGATTGGCTGATTGGATCAGCCAATTGGATTGAACTTCAATCTGATTGGCTGATTCAATCAGCCAATCAGATTTTTCCTACCTTAATTCCGATTGGCTGATAGAATCCTATCAGCCAATCGGAATTGAAGGGACGCCATCTTGGATGACGTCCCTTAAAGGAGCCTTCATTCATCGTTAGTCCTTCGGGGAAGAAGGATGTTCCGCGTCGGATGAAGATGGATCCTGAAGAAAGAAGATTGAAGACCCCGCTTGGAAGATGACATCGCCTGGATGGAAGACTTCTTCAGCGCCGCTTGGAAGATGACATCGCCCGGATGGAAGACTTCTTCAGCGCTGCCTGGATGATGACTTCATCAGATGGAAGACTTCTTCAGCGCCCCTTGGAGGATCCCTTCTGCCCCTCCGGATCTCTTCTTCAGTTCCATCGGTGGGTCGGCTGGCTGAAGACGGCTAAAGGTAGGATGATCTTCAGGGGGGTAGTGTTAGGATTATTTAAGGGGGGTTTGGGTTAGATTAGGGGTATGTGGGTGGTGGGTTTTAATGTTGGGGGGGTTGTATTTTTCTTTTACAGGCAAAAGAGCAGAATTCTTTGGGGCATGCCCCACAAAAGGCCCTTTTAAGGACTGGTAAGGTAAAAGAGCTTTGAACTTTTTTAATTTAGAATAGGGTAGGCCATTTTTTTATTTTGGGGGGCGTTGTTATTTTATTAGGGGGCTTAGATTAGGTGTAATTAGCTTAAAATTGTTGTAATATTTTTTAAATGTTTGTAACTTATTTTTTTTATTTTTTGTAACTTAGCTTTTTTTATTTTTTGTACTTTAGTTAGTTTATTTAATTGTATTTAATTGTAGTTATTTGTAACTAATTTATTTAATTTATTTAATGATAGTGTAGTGTTACTAACTTAGGTTAGGATTTATTTTACAGGTAATTTTGTATTTCTTTTAGCTAGGTAGTTATTAAATAGTTAATAACTATTTAATAACTATTCTAACTAGCTAAAATAAATACAAAGTTACCTGTAAAATAAATATAAATCCTAAAATAGCTACAATGTAATTATTAATTGTATTGTAGCTATCTTAGGGTTTATTTTACAGGTAAGTATTTAGTTTTAAATAGAAATAATTTATTAAAGTATAGTGTAGTGTTAGTTGTAATTGTAACTTAGGTTAGGATATATTTTACAGGTAAATTTCTCTATATTTTAGCTAGGTAAGCTATTAAATAGTTAATAACTATTTAATAGCTATTGTACCTAGTTAAAATAAATTTAAATTTGCCTGTAAAATAAAAATAAATCCTAAGATAGCTACAATATAATTATAATTTATATTGTAGCTATATTAGGGTTTATTTTAACCCCTTAAGGACCAGCGACGTACCCTGTATGTCGCTGGCCTTTTTTTGGGACGTGATTGTTTTATAGAGCGGTCTTGCCACCAGCGTTGAGACGGCTCTATTCCACAAAGCCTGCTGGAGGGAGGGCATTAATAGCGTTTTCTTGCTAGACTTGTGCTATTATGTCCTGAAAAAACCCTTAACGACCAGTGACATACAGGGTACATTGTGGTCATTAAGGGGTTAAAGGTAAGTATTTAGTTTTAAATAGGATTAATTTATTTAATAAGATAAATATTATTTAGATTTATTTAATTAATATTTAAGTTAGGGGGGTGTTAGGGTTAGGGTTAGACTTAGGTTTAGGGGTTAATAATTTTATTACAGTGGCGGCGGTGTATGGGGGAGCAGGATAGGGGTTAATAAATGTATTATAGGTGTAGGGGGGCAGATTAGGGGTTAATAAGTTTAATATAGGTTGCAGCGGGGTCCGGGAGCAGCGGTTTAGGAGTTAAACTATTTATTTAGTTGCGACGAGGTCCGGGATCGGCAGGATAGGGGTTAATAACTTTATTATAGGTGGCGACGGTATAGGGGGGGCAGGATAGGGGTTAATAGGTATCATATAGGTGGCGGCGGGGTCTGGGAGCGGCGGTTTAGGGGTTAATACATATATTATGAGGGCGGCGGGGTCAGGGAGCGGCGGTTTAGGGGTTAATACATATATTATAGTTGTGGCGGGGTCAGGGAGCGGCGGTTTAGGGGTTAATACATATATTATAGTTGCGGCGGTTTAGGGGTTAACATGTTTATTATAGTTGCGGTGGGCTCCGGGAGCTGCGGTTTAGGGGGTAAGAAATGTATTTAGTTGCGGCGGTGTAGGGGGGGGCAGATTTGGGGTGTTTAGACTTGGGGTACATGTTAGGGTGTTAGGTGTAGACATTTACCATAGGAATCAATGGGATGTCTGGCAGGAGCGAAAATGAACTTTCGCTATGGTCAGACTCCAATTGATTCGTATGGGATCCGCCACCTCCAGGGCGGGCCGGGCCGAGCGTACCTGCTAGTTTTTTGATAACTAGCAAAAGTAGTCAAATTGTGCCGCACTTGTGTGTGGAACATCTGGAGTGACGTAAGAATCGATCTGTGTCGGACTGAGTCCGGCAGATCGAAGCTTACGTCACAAAATTCTACTTTTGCCGGTCTCAAGCCTTTGATAACTAAGGCGAATCAGCCTCGCCACAAATAAGCTGCGGAATTCCAGCGTATTTGAGGTTGACGGCTTGATAACTACCCCCCATAGAGTCATTCTGAAATGAATCTCCACAGCATCTGGCTTCTCTTCCACCACGTGACAGTTATGTCGGGTGCGAGATATACCGGATCGCTCATAATTAATAGGCCTTTTTATTTGTGACCAAATTACATTATTTATGCAATCAATTATGGTGCTAAATCGCTTCAGGAGATCACTACCAATAATTAAATGATCAGTTGGCAGATCCACTATAATGACAGGGTGTATTATTACCCTGTTCCCCAGCCTTATTTTTAACCATGCCGTACCGTAGGCCTTGACAGCGTCACCCCCAATACCTATTAGTGAACCATCAAATTCTTTTATCTTAGGTTTGTGGGGTGTTAGCTCATTTAGCTGTGTGTATTAGCTGTGGGATAAAATAGTTGCTTGAGATCCAGTATCAATCAATCCCATGATAGGGTTGGAGACTGAATCCTGAAGTTCAGCACATACATAATATTTCCCTGCAGTTTTTATCATTTCACACATACAATTGGCATGATTATACATCTGTGGGCTTCGTCACGAGTTACCTAAATCCGCCATGTTACCTAATGCAGAAGAATTCTCATTCTTACCAGTCTTCTCCTCTATAATAGGGCTGGCCAGGTTCCTGTGTACTGCATCTGTGGAAATAAGGTTAAGAGAATACTGCAAAGGAAGAGATTTGTTAGAGCTTTCAGGCTGAGGTTGCTCGTCATCACAGCTGAGCTCAATCGTCCGTTTCCGGTCTGTAGGAAGAGAACATGATTAGTACCATTATTGACATTTATCATTTTATTTGGTATATCTCTCCCCTCTCTTTCAGGTAATACTGCAGTATTTATGACTGTGCCTGTGATCAGCTGCTGACAACTGTCTGTACCCCTAAAAAAGGATTGTTAGGGTTCTGAGCTGTCAAAACTTGACTCATATTAGTAAATAGTGTACATAATTGACTAACTTGCATACTGAGTTGGCCCACTTGAATGGACAAGCTATCTTTACCCATGTACCGATTTTTTTATGTCCCAGGGTATTGATTCCTGGATCGTTGGGATCCCTCAGAATCATAGCTATTGTTCCTATTTTGACATGGTTGTCTTTGGGGTTCAACTTGTTCAGCATTAATCTTTTGGGGAGCACTATTTACTTGGGGTGTCTGGTTACCCTGAGAGTATTTTTGCCACTTTTGGTATTTATTTTTACGGTGATACCAATTACCTTGTGAGTATTCATCTCTTTGGGGATAATTATTTACCTGGGTATGCCCCCCATTTTGAGTATATTCTATTTGCACCTCGGCCCATGATGGGGGAGGGGCGGGGTTAAAACTTTGTGGGGAAGGCCTGTTTTCTCTGACCACTTCCGCATAAATTTTCTTGTTAGACTCAAAATTGAGGGGGGCTAGGTGACACCCTAGTTTCTGCCACAATTTTGGGACTGGGTTTTGGTTCCCTTTTAATCCCCTGTTCACCAGACTGCTGAACTTTGTACTTTGTATGGGGTAGTCTTCGGTCATACTGTACGCACTTTTCAGTAAAGAAAGGAATTCTAAAGAGCTTTGATTCACACCACATTTTAAACCGTATACAGCTATTTTCGCTGCGGTTTTAGTGTGATACAGGGAGTGCAGAATTATTAGGCAAATGAATATTTTGACCACATCATCCTCTTTATGCATGTTGTCTTACTCCAAGCTGTATAGGCTCGAAAGCCTACTACCAATTAAGCATATTAGGTGATGTGCATCTCTGTAATGAGAAGGGGTGTGGTCTAATGACATCAACACCCTATATCAGGTGTGCATAATTATTAGGCAACTTCCTTTCCTTTGGCAAAATGGGTCAAAAGAAGGACTTGACAGGCTCAGAAAAGTCAAAAATAGTGAGATATCTTGCAGAGGGATGCAGCACTCTTAACATTGCAAAGCTTCTGAAGCGTGATCATCGAACAATCAAGCGTTTCATTCAAAATAGTCAACAGGGTCGCAAGAAGCGTGTGGAAAAACCAAGGCGCAAAATAACTGCCCATGAACTGAGAAAAGTCAAGCGTGCAGCTGCCAAGATGCCACTTGCCACCAGTTTGGCCATATTTCATAGCTGCAACATCACTGGAGTGCCCAAAAGCACAAGGTGTGCAATACTCAGAGACATGGCCAAGGTAAGAAAGGCTGAAAGACGACCACCACTGAACAAGACACACAAGCTGAAACGTCAAGACTGGGCCAAGAAATATCTCAAGACTGATTTTTCTAAGGTTTTATGGACTGATGAAATGAGAGTGAGTCTTGATGGGCCAGATGGATGGGCCCGTGGCTGGATTGGTAAAGGGCAGAGAGCTCCAGTCCGACTCAGACGCCAGCAAGGTGGAGGTGGAGTACTGATTTGGGCTGGTATCATCAAAGATGAGCTTGTGGGGCCTTTTCGGGTTGAGGATGGAGTCAAGCTCAACTCCCAGTCCTACTGCCAGTTTCTGGAAGACACCTTCTTCAAGCAGTGGTACAGGAAGAAGTCTGCATCTTTCAAGAAAAACATGATTTTCATGCAGGACAATGCTCTATCACACGCGTCCAAGTACTCCACAGCGTGGCTGGCAAGAAAGGGTATAAAAGAAGAAAATCTAATGACATGGCCTCCTTGTTCACCTGATCTGAACCCCATTGAGAACCTGTGGTCCATCATCAAATGTGAGATTTACAAGGAGGGAAAACAGTACACCTCTCTGAACAGTGCCTG
Source organism: Bombina bombina (assembly GCF_027579735.1). Lineage (NCBI taxonomy): Eukaryota > Metazoa > Chordata > Amphibia > Anura > Bombinatoridae > Bombina > Bombina bombina. The sequence continues at coordinate 1,099,322,469 of NC_069503.1, read as the reverse complement.
GGAGGCTGTGGTTGCTGCTGCACGCAATGTTGATGGTGAACAGATCAAAACACTGACAGAATCCATGGATGGCAGGCTTTTGAGTGTCCTTGCAAAGAAAGGTGGCTATATTGGTCACTGATTTGTTTTTGTTTTGTTTTTGAATGTCAGAAATGTATATTTGTGAATGTTGAGATGTTATATTGGTTTCACTGGTAAAAATAAATAATTGAAATGGGTATATATTTGTTTTTTGTTAAGTTGCCTAATAATTATGCACAGTAATAGTCACCTGCACACACAGATATCGCCCTAAAATAGCTATAATTAAAAACAAACTAAAAACTACTTCCAAAACTATTCAGCTTTGATATTAATGAGTTTTTTGGGTTAATTGAGAACATGGTTGTTGTTCAATAATAAAATTAATCCTCAAAAATACAACTTGCCTAATAATTCTGTACTCCCTGTATTTCCCAAATTCTTTTTTGCACTGAATTTGCGTTTCACTCCAGGAATGAATATTCATATCTTTTAGTGAAGCAAAGAATTTTTGATGTTTACCCTCAAATACCCAGGGCAGAAATTCAATTTTTGACCGCTTACTAGTAACATTCATTATAGATAAAGCATTTTCAAAAGCCTCTAAGTGGTCAATTATAGAAGTGGTTCCGTTTTTGGAAAATATAGGTACTGTATCCTTTAAGAAAGTAATTATTTTAGGGGTATAATATACCTTATTAGACATATCTTGGGCTTTCCTAGGGGCCTTATTTTTGGGTTTGGAGCACCCCCTATCTGCCCTATATTTACTATGGGGAGACCCCCTACGTACATTAGTACTATGTGGGCTATGTGGGTAGCTAGCTCCGCCCTCTGAATCACTACTAGAGAAGTCCTCCCCCTCCTCATCTGAGGTATAGCAGTTCCCTGAATTTATAACATGAGGTGACTGTCTATTTGGGAAATGTATTTCTGACCCAATAGGGGTCCTTTGTTTAAATTCTTCCATAAATTTCTGCAGTTTATTTCTGATGTATTCCTTAAGGGAGTTAGAATTATCTGCATTATCCTCATTGCTAATAGAGGGGTTTTCATTATGACGATACAGCCTTTTTAAACCATTTAACTTTCTTTGGCTTTGGGCGAGCTGCTCATGCAAATCTTCAATCTGAGCTACTAAACTCTGGTTATATTTTTGTAAGGTTGCCATGTTTTGGGCAAACTCATCAATTTTATTTTGGCTATATTTAAATTCACTTTGCACTTGCGTGATGAGTGAATACCATCATCTAGCCCCTGTATTTGCAATTCCTTTTCTATAAGAAGTGTCATCTTTAGACCGCTGCTTCATAACTGCTGTTTCTGGTGAGCCTGCAGGCTCGCCAGAAACACGGGGCATCAAGCTCCATACGGAGCTTGATAGATAGGCCCCTATGTATAGAATAAATTGATTCACTTCTATTAACAGATATTATTATATTGGCTTAGTATTTAGTTAAATTAAAAAGCTAATACAATTTTGACCAACAAGAAAAAACAAATTATATTTTCAAAAATATTAATATTAATTTTGAAATATGAAAAAAAAAATTTTAATCAATTTTTCAAAAAAAATATTTTAATAATATTTTTTTTTTATAATCTCATTTACTACAAATATATTATATCAATGTGATAAATTTAAAAATCATCTTTTGCAGCTCCTCCAGATAATATGTCAGTATATGGCTGGGTTATAATACAATTTATTTAATAATTATTCATTAAAACAAACCGATAAAAAAATAGATATACGAAACTATTAAAATCAATATTTTATTCCTAAATTCTTTATATTAGTTAAAGTTATAAACACATTGAATTATATTTAAAGAATCCAGATTATGAATCAAATGAACCACACTTATGCTGTTATAATATTCTATACAAAGATCATAAAAATATACCTTTACAAATTACCTTATTCACAATAATCTCCCAAATCAGAGTCACATTAAAATATCACAATGAGATACCAAGGAATGGATTGTTAACTTCCAGACAAATATAATTAAGATACTAAGCACACAAATGATTCTATATAACTAATTAAAACACCAGAAGTTATTTATATTATTAATGCAAAAAGCCAATTTATATGCCAATTTATCTGAGCTGAAATAAATTCTTATTTATCTACAATATGGTAAATCCTAAAATATATCTATATAGCTGCAATCTGACTATAGTCTTAGAATACCTTTGTCTAAAATTTTAAAAATATAGGGAACAGTCATACATCACCACATGAACCAAATTAAATGTTCCAGCTTTTCCAAGTAGATTCAGGTCACCTCATATGAAGAAAGGTATTGCAATATGGATCAAGAAGTTAGTCCCAGGTTTTGTTTATAGTGACTGTGTCCCAAAAATGGCAGCAAAGTTTTCAGTCAAAAGTTAGCAAACAAAAATACTTTTTTTTTTCTTTCTCTTTGCATGAGGTTATATCATATGATAATCTTCACTTTTTTTATTCTAATCATCAGTGAACCTTTTTGGCTATGCCCTAAAGGAGCTGTCTTTGGATTGGCCCCTATGGAGCTGAGTATTGATTGGCCCTTCAAGCTGACATTTAATTGGCCTACTGGGAACATATGTTTTAAACAGTCAATTCGTTTGGCTGTCTTACCAGTTTTAATCTCCTAAGGGGCAGCAAACAACCAGAATTGTAGTCTCACCATCAATTATTGATACAGTTTACTATATCATTTTAAAGTGTTTATTTAATAAACTTTATTATTTATTATAATTTCTATGTTAAAATAGAAAAAAATTATATACATTCTACTTATAATATTTTGAGAGATGTATTTAAAGTTATATAAATATTTAGTGCAGGCCCATATGATATGACTTAGGTCACCCCATGCAGGCAATCCTGTATCAGCATCTATTAGCCCAATGTGGAGCTAGTTTGTCCCTTAGATGCCTGGTAAATAGAAAAACAAAAATCTGTCATATATTTTAAAATGGGATCATTACAATTGTTATTTAATCTATTACAAATCTGAATTGCATTTCTCAGATCCATATATAGATATTTATACATTTTTATACAGTATTAAAAATTATACAAGTTTGTGTTTTTAAATGATTTTCAGTTACAATATAATATGTGTTTCTGCTTGGCTCAGTAAAGCTGTGTATCTAACACAGCAGGGGTAATCAGCTGGGGCTATTTTCCCATTTGAGACGTATGTCTGAGCTTCATATATTCAAACACAGCAGGGGTAATCAATTTTTGAATATGTTTAAGCCTCAAAGAGATTTTTCCCAGACCTAGCGACTATTCTTTACAGGGGTCTGATAAGTTTATTACCCATCTTGGGCAGGAAATCAACTTTAAACAGAGCCATATAGTGAACATTTTTTTAAATAGATTGCCTTTTTCTGATTGAATCAAATGTTTATACCTTTGTACCTAGCTTGGATGTATTGTAATCAAGAAAAAGGAGTGTCTGATAGGAACTTTAATTTCACACCTTAAGCAGGAAACTTTTGAAAGCAATTCCCTTGTTCTTGAAATCTGTGTTTCAGAACGAGAGGGGGTTGTTTTAAAAACAGTTTCACAAAAATGAGTTCTTGGTCTTATCATAAATCTATGTGTAGATAAATATAATTACATATATATATATATAGATCATCAGAAGAAAGGATAATCCACGCCATATATATATATATATATATATATATATATATATATATATATATATATATATATATATATATTATTTCATAATACTCACAGATATCCTGACAGGTGAGATTTCATAAAGAAAATTTATAAAACAAAAATAGATCTTCAGCTTTCTTTCAAAATATTCAATAGATAAAATAAATTGTTTTAGCTAGTATTCATAAAAGAGCATTCCGTTGTGTCAATGGTGGGCAATGGTGTGTTGAAAATTGGATCTAATATCTAACTTGTTTCTTACTATACACATTTGACTTAAAGGGACATAATATGCATATGCTAAATCACTTGAAACTGATGCAGTATAACTGTAAAAAGCTGACAGGAAAATATCACCTGAGCATCTCTATGTAAAAAAGGAAGATATTTTACCTCACAATTTCCTCAGCTCAGCAGAGTAAGTTCTGTGTAAAAAGTTATACTCAGCTGCAACCCAGCTGCAGGTAAAAAAATAAATAAATGAAGAAATGAACAGAAGCCAATCAGCATCAGCAGTGCTGAGGTCATGAACTCTTTTACTGTGATCTCATGAGATTTGACTTAACTCTCATGAGATTTCATTGAAAACTTCCTTACACTGAATAGGGAAATAACATGAGAGTGCACAAGGCTCAACCCTTCGGCTGTCCCGGGACAGACATACTGATATGCTGCTTAGAAGTCCTTTACAATGGGATGTGGCTACTGAGAAACTTTTGAGGTAAAATATCTTTCTTTTTTACATAGAGATGTTCAGGTGATATTTTCTAGTCAGCTTTTTACAGCTATACTGCATCACTTTCAAGTGTTTAAACATTTGGGTATTATGGCCCTTTAAGTCACCCAGGTTTACACTCACCAGGCTCCTTTTTTCAGCAGAGGCATCTATGAAACTCCAGTGGTGCTATCTCACATTCCTGATCATGCAGCATATAGTTAAGAAGCAGTGGTGATCTTAACCTCTATGCCAACTCTGAGCTAGTGGTGTAAAATCACAGAGGAGCCAACCAGAGTGACTGACAGCCCCTGCTCTTGCCCAATTGGTCACAGGAGACTCGTTCAATGATACATCTTTTTTTGATAAAGCACAATTGGTTGCACAATGAGTTAATTCTTTCTTTATATATCCAGCTAAGCGATATTGTACTATGGATAAAATATGTAAATAGAGTATACTTAAGTTTAACTTAAAATCTAGAGATTACAATGTGCAATTTATTATGACAAAATGTTTAGTGTAATACAATTTATATATGAATCCAAATATTAATATGTTTGAAGAACACTTTTTATTGGATAATCATCTTGTAAATAACAGTTCTGTAATTGAGTAATTATGTTAATCATTAAAGTGTTTTGTATAAATAGTTGTGACATACATCCTAATATTGCTGTACTTTATTGCTAACAGTGAAATTATTGTTCAAATACATTTTATTTCCCCATTTGGATTGTTAATTTTATATGCAGTGTTGATTTTTACAAAGTAAAGGTATAAAGTAGGACCCCGCTTTACATCATTACACTTTACTTATACAGGGGTTTCTAGTTCTGTCTATGTTCCTAATATTTAGCGCGTTTCTTGCTTTTACAGCTTTTTTTTTTTTTTTTTTTTTTTTTAGCAAGGTATGCTTGTCAACTGGGCCTGAGGTGAGTGTCACATGCTATTTTGATTTTGGTGATTTAGACACCCCACAATAAATATGCTTCATTTTTTAAATTATCCTTTGTTAGTCACTATAAGTACAGATTAACTTTAAGGTAAGTAATGTGTACTGTAAATTCATTTTACTTTTACATTTTCTTTTCTTTAGGCCTAGTTCAACTACTCACAGTGGAGCGGTTTGTAAGGATCCCACTTGTTGCGCAAAAAGCCGAATTTAGACTATTGTGACCATGTTAACGTATTCCTACATAGAAGTCAATGGAGCAAAAAAAGTGGAACAAAAACACCCTACTCACACACAAACCCGATTGCATATTCTCAAGTGCGTTAAATAAACATTAAAATATATTTCACATTCCAATGTTCTTCACATAGCAGAATATGTTCCATTTATAGATGAATACATATTTCTACATACATCTGATGGTATTTTGGTACAATATATATCTATAACTACAGTACATCTATGTGTACAGGGAGTGCAGAATTATTAGGCAAGTTGTATTTTTGAGGATTAATTTTATTATTGAACAACAACCATGTTCTCAATGAACCCAAAAAACTCATTAATATCAAAGCTGAATATTTTTGGAAGTAGTTTTTAGTTTGTTTTTAGTTTTAGCTATTTTAGGGCGATATCTGTGTGTGCAGGTGACTATTACTGTGCATAATTATTAGGCAACTTAACAAAAAACAAATATATACCCATTTCAATTATTTATTTTTACCAGTGAAACCAATATAACATCTCAACATTCACAAATATACATTTCTGACATTCAAAAACAAAACAAAAACAAATCAGTGACCAATATAGCCACCTTTCTTTGCAAGGACACTCAAAAGCCTGCCATCCATGGATTCTGTCAGTGTTTTGATCTGTTCACCATCAACATTGCGTGCAGCAGCAACCACAGCCTCCCAGACACTGTTCAGAGAGGTGTACTGTTTTCCCTCCTTGTAAATCTCACATTTGATGATGGACCACAGGTTCTCAATGGGGTTCAGATCAGGTGAACAAGGAGGCCATGTCATTAGATTTTCTTCTTTTATACCCTTTCTTGCCAGCCACGCTGTGGAGTACTTGGACGCGTGTGATGGAGCATTGTCCTGCATGAAAATCATGTTTTTCTTGAAGGATGCAGACTTCTTCCTGTACCACTGCTTGAAGAAGGTGTCTTCCAGAAACTGGCAGTAGGACTGGGAGTTAAGCTTGACTCCATCCTCAACCCGAAAAGGCCCCACAAGCTCATCTTTGATGATACCAGCCCAAACCAATACTCCACCTCCACCTTGCTGGCGTCTGAGTCGGACTGGAGCTCTCTGCCCTTTACCAATCCAGCCACGGGCCCATCCATCTGGCCCATTAAGACTCACTCTCATTTCATCAGTCCATAAAACCTTAGAAAAATCAGTCTTGAGATATTTCTTGGCCCAGTCTTGACATTTCAGCTTGTGTGTCTTGTTCAGTGGTGGTCGTCTTTCAGCCTTTCTTACCTTGGCCATGTCTCTGAGTATTGCACACCTTGTGCTTTTGGGCACTCAAGTGATGTTGCAGCTCTTAAATATGGCCAAACTGGTGGCAAGTGGCATCTTGGCAGCTGCACGCTTGACTTTTCTCAGTTCATGGGCAGTTATTTTGAGCCTTGGTTTTTCCACACGCTTCTTGCGACCCTGTTGACTATTTTGAATGAAACGCTTGATTGTTCGATGATCACGCTTCAGAAGATTTGCAATTTTAAGAGTGCTGCATCCCTCTGCAAGATATCTCACTATTTTTGACTTTTCTGAGCCTGTCAAGTCCTTCTTTTGACCCATTTTGCCAAAGGAAAGGAAGTTGCCTAATAATTATGCACACCTGATATAGGGTGTTGATGTCATTAGACCACACCCCTTCTCATTACAGAGATACACATCAGCTAATATGCTTACTTGGTAGTAGGATTTCGAGCCTATACAGCTTGGAGTAAGACAACATGCATAAAGAGGATGGTGTTGTCAAAATACTAATTTGCCTAATAATTCTGCACTCCCTGTATATATATATATATGAAAGTTCATAGGGATTTACACAACAATATCCAACTCCAAGTAATAGATCCGCAGTTGCTGGACTTTCAAAAAACAATAGTTTATTGTGTACAGTGACATTTTGGGGAGCCAACTGTCCCCTTCGTCAGATCAAAACCTTTTGGTCTGATGAAGGGGACAGTTGGCTCCCCAAAATGTCACTATACACAATAAACTATATATATATACACAGTATAACACTTTTTAAAATATGAATATTGCATAAATATAATTTTTCATGTTTTCATCTACGTGGATGCAAAGGGCTCCAATGCACTTATATATGTCTATATATGTATACATACAGTATATATGTATTTATGTGTTATATATGTGTACATATGTCTGTAAATACAAATATACTTATACATATAAATACATATACATAAGTACACACGTATAAATATATATATATATATATATATATATATATATTTAAACATGTATTTGTATGTACCTCAATGTTAAAACCCTTTGCCTGTCTTTTATTTGTTTTTTCTAACACTTGAAACCTCTTATCTTTAAGCCCTTATAACTTTTTTAGTGCAATTTTTGTGCTGAATAATTTTTAGTAGTGTTATTATGAGTATAACTTCACAAAAGATCTAACCAGTGCTTTGAGGACACAATATTCCTACACAAATTTACTTAAATTGCACTCAAGCAATTGCGTTTACTTTCAACAGCTGCAGTAAACCAGATATTGTTTGCGTTTAACTGTTTAAGCACCACTCGTAATCTAATCCATTATTAGGCATTGATATCCATTCACAAGAAAAAAAAAGACTGTTTTACTTTTCAGTGGTTTCACTTTAAGGGAGTTAAACCTAACCTGTTGTATGAACAGGGCCCTACGATCTTTATTTATTTATTTTTTTTCAAATATTTTTTATTGAGGTGTTACAGAAAAAAAAACATATAACAGAAATTGCCAGTGTATGTGGTAAATGAAAAATACAAGGATATTTGAACAAATTATGTCAAGAATTATACATTATGCAATGAGTAGGCTAATGAAACCTCGATTTTTTGATATATAGCATAACTGACTAACCAGTTAGTAACTGACTCTCAGGCCATACGGCCTCTGATGACATAATGAAGAAAAACTGGTAGACCAAAAAATAACTTAGTTTTGTGAGCTTCAGGGTATGGGAGGGGAGGATATTCAGCGGATAAGCAGCGCTTGTCAAACATGGGGAGGGGGGGAGGGGGGGGGAGTGGAACCTTATTAAAAGACAACAAGGTGAATATGAGGGGGTCTCTTAAAAAGTTACTGGACAGGTGGAGATAAATAGAAAAAAAAAAACAACATAATCTGATAAGAGTACATAAAACATATGTTCAGCCAATCCATCTATCCTAGTACATATGAGAAATATTTTGAGCATATCTAAAACTTAGAATACATGAGAGAAACCATGAAAAAACAGATAACATATAACATAAGAGTTGCATATCAGTCAGCCACCATGCACCAATGCCAATAGGTCTAAGGGTAACATTGTGCCTATATATAAAGCCAGGTGCATCCTGCCATAAAGAGAGGGTTTCTACATATAGTTAGTTAGCTCCTAGACATGAAAAGAAGCAAGACAAAATTATTGCTGCCTTACAGCTGCTTAACATCCGGACATAGACACCCCTGGGACTAGAGAGCATGGTAGGTGATACAGTCATCCCTTGGCGTAGGAGCTTAGAGAGTATCAGGGTTAGTATTGTTATAGTTAGTATGGGAGTAGGAATTATTTGAAAAACGATCTTTCTGCTAAAATAGCTGTTGCATGTGGGAGGCAATACCACAATATATTAAGCTACACTGCGATATATATAGTACATTAAGGTCTCACCATTCCAGGACATCTATTTACATTCTTGCTCATATATACTAATTATTAGGAAGAGAAAGACAAGTAAAATAAAGCATCTATAGGAAACACTGACTTGTTTAACTTATAACATTATGTTAGTAATTCATTGGTAATCACACATAAGTAGTACTGATCACATATGAGCATTTAAAAATAATATGTAAAGCTTATCTGAGACTTACGATACATAGGAGAGCCATGACAACTGTGATAAGCTCGGTGGACTATGCATATAAGTTTAACAGATACATAACTAAATGGATAACTAACATCACTGTGAGCATTTATGTACTAAGTAAGATCAGAGGGGTCCTCATGAGCCTTCCTTTAAAGGAGTGAGCTAGTAACATAATTATACAGCTATTTCATAGGCAGGACAGCGTTGATAAGATTGTAGCCCTAGACAGGGAAGTTCAAACACATTTTGGAGTAGCTATATATGCCTTCTGCAGAAAGGTAGAGATGTCAAATAGCCCCATTTAGGATAATAGTAACCCACGGGTGCAAAGTTGTCCCAAAATGCAACAGATCATATACATCTGAAACATGTTACGAGCAGGACAAGGGAATATGTAGGGCCCGTGAGTGGAAAATATATACAATAATCTTTTGTAGCCTATCATGCAATTTATAATACAGTATGCTAGCTGTGTTCCTCTATGCTGCTATTCCAGATCTAACGATATACTTAGATATGATACACAAATAGAAAACTAGACAGGGATATTCCCTGAGAGGTATACATATGGTAAATGTAAGGTGTGATATTTCCTAATAACCTATTATATAGAATCTCCAGTACCCAGGTCAAATGAAGTGCTAAAACTACCTAAATGGGTCAGACTGTAGATTTGTCAAAGAATAGTATATTTGCTGTGTCAGATCGTGCTGGGGAAGCTTCTCTTAATATATCTTTACTAACATCTCTAAATGCACATATGATAAGAGAGTTCAACCAATAAACATATATAGATGTCTCTATCCAGAGACTCCAACTAATCTATAACCTGTAACGTTTGAAAAAAGTAACATTAATACTTTGTGCGCAAAATTACAAATAATCTGAGGCAAGTCATAGTACCGCAGACCACATTGCAAAGCTTGTGCCTAAAGGGAGGCATGTACATTTACCTAGAGGATATATTCTTATAATTGAATAAAGTGTGTTTGCCCACATTAAACATATATATATATATATATATAAACCTTATTAGTAATTCTCAAATAGGGGGGCACAGAACGTTATTAACCTGAAAAACACATATTATCTATGTAGTTTAAAGATATATCATCAAATACACTACATTAGTAACCTGGGGCAGACATAGAATTCAGACCCTCAATAAAACATCAAGCTAAATAATTGTCATTAGGAAATGGAGGGCTTTAGCCAAAACGCTACGGGACACACAGTTGCACTAAGATACAGGGAAATGTCCAGAGCTGTGCACCATTTGAAAAGAGTTTAAGTTTGTAGGACTGATTTTTTAATAGAGTACGCAAACTCAACAGCTCATGTTTGCAGGTATGTTCAGGGTTAGAGAACCGACAGTCTTCTGTATGGTGCTGCAGAAGACTGAAAATGTCTTGGATTAAAATTATCCAATTCCCTTACGGGTGCTTCTATTGTGCTTAGGCGGCATCAGATGGGCAGACAGCCCGCGATCTCCCTGAGTAGGAGCCATAGAGCAGATGCAGGGGCAAATGGCTTCCGGGCAATCCTCACCTCCTCGTCGGGACTTCATAATCGGTGAGCGAAGGGTCTTTTCTAGATGCCTACGATACTGCTCTGCATTGCCTGTAGCCTTGAGGATATTAGATGTTGGGGTTATAAGCCGACCTAGGCAGGGAAGTAAAAGGAGCAGGGAGCGCTGTTGTTCCGCGGTCTGTAAGCATTCCGTTGACTCAGACGCAGCAGCCTCTATTTGGACCGGTTCAGCTGGGCTTGTTTGTGGCAGACTGATGCCGGGTAAGATTGCTGCTGGATGTCGACTGGCATGCTTTTCTTGCAGTGACTCGGATGAGTGTAGAGTAGACGAAGAGTCAGCCACGTGGGCATCATGACTGAGTAGGTAAGCAGCGCCATCTTGGCTGCGGAGTTCCACAATGCTGGCTCTTAAACTGCCAAAATGATTGTTAGCTTTGACAATCAGTCCTTCCAAGATAGAAATGAGGTGTGCAGAAAGTTCACCCATCCTAAGAGCTTGATAGGCAGAATATAAAAGTTCCTAAAATACCATAGATATCGCTTTTAATAGTCAGGCCTCAGGAGCTCTGCAATAAAACGTCTTCCCTCAGTGATAGTTGTCTCCGCCCCTCACGATACTTATTTTTTAATTTTATGATATATGGTTTGTTAGTTCTCGCAAAAAAAGGGACAGTCAACACCAGAATTTTTGTTGTTTTAAAATATAGATAATCCCTTAATTTACCAATTCCCCAGTTTTGCATAACCAACACAGTTATAATTATACACGTTTTACCTCTGTGATTACCTTGTATCTAAGCCTCTGCAGACTGCCCCCTTATTTCAGTTCTTTTGACAGACTTGCATTTTAGCCAATCAGTGTTCACTCCTCTGTAAATTCACGTGCATGAGCTCAATGTTATCTATATAAAACACGTGAATTAACACCCCCTAGTGGTGAAAAACTGTCAAATTCAGAGGCGGCCTTCAAGGTCTAAGAAATTAGCATATGAGCCTCCTAGGTTTAGCTTTCAACTAAGAATGCCAAGAGAATAAAGCAAAATTGGTTATAAAAGTAAATTGGAAAGTTGTTTAAAATCACATGCCCTATTTGAATCATGAAAGTTTTTTTGGACTTGACTGTCCCTTTAAGCCAATATTATACCGTTTTTAAAGTGCTGTCTTTTATTTGTGCATTTTTAAAACATGTAAAACATATCCATTTTCAATAAAATTATATGAATATTTAGCAAGTATGTTTATTTATAAAAAAAAATCTAAAATTGTTAATATAACATGTTACATGCTGAAATATTGTATATAACAGTAATAAAGATATCATTATATAAATAAGACTTTGTTTAACACCATTAAGTAAAATATATAAGGATGAGTTTGATGTAGATGTAAAATTAACACCTTTTTATATATTCATAAAATATATTTGGGCATCTATTGCATCTGAGTCGATCAAAGGTGAAGATGGGGTAGGCTAAACTATTCTATTACACCATAGGTTATGACACTATTTGTTTTTTTAAATCTTTCAAGATGTCAAAAGATGCAGATGTCAAATGATATTGCACTTAACACCTGACGAAGCTATGTGGACTTCTAAAACAGAATGATGACCTATGTAAACTTAGTAAATAAGGGAAGATTATAACACTATGCACCAGCCAAATTGTTCAACACATTTTGGCTCTGTCCTTACACTAACGATGTAACCTCAGGCTTTAGTTAATATAATACACCTAAATAAGGGCAGATGTAGTAATCAAATAAAGCTCAGAATGCTTCTGAGTTCTATATAATTCAAAGTTATAAGACTATCATTCCAACAGAACCTAACCTTTTATTCTGGTTACAAAATGACATGCTAGTATGACCCATGAGTGACCAATTGAAGCAGTTTTCTAACCGCTAGATTTGGAGTTTTGTCGGTAACGACCCGAAAAACTAACGCCGGCTTTTTTCTGGCCGCACAATAAAAATAACTCTGGTATTGAGAGTCCACAGAATGGCTGCGTTAGGCTCCAAAAAAGGAGCGTAGAGCATATTTAACGCAGTTTCAACTCTCGATACCAGAGTTGCTTACGCAAGCGGCCAGCCTCAAAAACGTGCTCGTGCACGATTCCCCCATAGAAAACAATGGGGCTGTTTGAGCTGAAAAAAAAAACAAACACCTGCAAAAAAGCCGCGTTCAGCTCCTAACGCATCCCCATTGTTTGCTATGCGGTAACCCTTCCTACGTCTGCACTTAACACTCTAAAATGTACCCCGAGTCTAAACACCCCTAACCTTACACTTATTAACCCCTAACCTGCCGCCCCCGCTATTGCTGACCCCTGCATATTATTATTAACCCCTAATCTGCCGCTCCGTAAACCGCCGCTACTTACATTATCCCTATGTACCCCTAATCTGCTTCCCTAACATCGCCGACCCCTATATTATATTTATTAACCCCTAATCTGCCCCCCACAACGTCGCATCCACCTGCCTACACTTATTAACCCCTAATCTGCCGAGCGGACCTGAGCGCTACTATAATAAAGTTATTAACCCCTAATCCGCCTCACTAACCCTATAATAAATAGTATTAACCCCTAATATGCCCTCCCTAACATCGCCTACACCTAACTTCAATTATTAACCCCTAATCTGCCGACTGGAGCTCACCGCTACTCTAATAAATGTATTAACCCCTAAAGCTAAGTCTAACCCTAACACTAACACCCCCCTAAGTTAAATATAATTTACATCTAACGAAATTAATTAACTCTTATTAAATAAATTATTCCTATTTAAAGATAAATACTTACCTGTAAAATAAATCCTAATATAGCTACAATATAAATTATAATTATATTATAGCTATTTTAGGATTTATATTTATTTTACAGGTAACTTTGTATTTATTTTAACCAGGTACAATAGCTATTAAATAGTTAAGAACTATTTAATAGCTAAAATAGTTAAAATAGTTACAAAATTACCTGTAAAATAAATACTAACCTAAGTTACAATTAAACCTAACACTACACTATCAATAAATTAATTAAATAAACTACCTACAATTACCTACAATTAACCTAACACTACACTATCAATAAATTAATTAAATACAATTCCTACGAATAAATACAATTAAATAAACTAGCTAAAGTACAAAAAATAAAAAAGAACTAAGTTACAAAAAATAAAAAAATATTTACAAACATAAGAAAAATATTACAACAATTTTAAACTAATTACACCTACTCTAAGCCCCCTAATAAAATAACAAAGTCCCCCAAAATAAAAAAATGCCCTACCCTATTCTAAATTACTAAAGTTCAAAGCTCTTTAACCTTACCAGCCCTGAACAGGGCCCTTTGCGGGGCATGCCCCAAGAAGTTCAGCTCCCAACATTACAACCCACCACCCACATACCCCTAATCTAACCCAAACCCCCCTTAAAAAAACCTAACACTAAGCCCCTGAAGATCTTCCTACCTTATCTTCACCCTGCCAGGTTCACCGATCCGTCCTGAAGAGCTCCTCCAATGTCCTGATCCAAGCCCAAGCGGGGGGCTGAAGAGGTCCATGATCCGGCTGAAGTCTTCATCCAAGCGGGAGCTGAAGAGGTCCATGATCCGGATGAAGTCTTCATCCAAGCGGGAGCTGAAGAGGTCCATGATCCGGATGAAGTCTTCTATCAACTGCATCTTCAATCTTCTTTCTTCCGGATCCATCTTGCAGACCTCCGACGCGGAACATCCTCTTCTCCCGACGCCTACTAGCCGAATGACGGTTCCTTTAAGGGACGTCATCCAAGATGGCGTCCCTCGAATTCCGATTGGCTGATAGGATTCTATCAGCCAATCGGAATTAAGGTAGGAATATTCTGATTGGCTGATGGAATCAGCCAATCAGAATCAAGTTCAATCCAATTGGCTGATCCAATCAGCCAATCAGATTGAGCTCGCATTCTATTGTTAATTTTGTTAATGTAGAAAGTGATTAACACCCAAGAGGGTAGCAGTAAAAATATATAATAATAATAATAATAATAATAATAAATCTAACTTTTTGCAACATAAAAATGTGTAGTATATGACCTGAAGTTTTCAGCTAATGAAGCCTGGGAAAGGATCTGGGCATTTGCAACATCTCATCCCTATTACTATACCATATGAGCCAGTTATGTGGTTTAGTACTCAATAATCAAAGAATTTATAAAAAAATAGAATGAACACAAAAACAATAATATTTACACTAAATTAATCTAAAATATAGACACCAACTATATTTCTATTTAAAGATAAAAACAATTAAAAAAAAAATTGTGAACTATCTAATGGTTCATTTGTACCTTCTAATTTTTCTTTCCTTCACTGGACATCATGATATCAATGTTGACAAAAATGTACTGTTTATATATAAATATCTCAATCTGGTGCAGGTATTCATGTGTAAGTCTATTTCTCTTCTGTAGCCTTCAACATAAAATTGACAAGAAAAAATAAATCAAACTTTACTTTTCAAAATGTTAATCAATTACTTAAAACTGTATCACCAAAATGTTGTTATCTGTTCTGACTGTTTTTTTCTGTAATTTAACTCTTAAAATGTGGTTTTTCATTGTCCAAAAGAGGCTAAAGTACAGTCTCTGAGGGATTCCCTGCTCCTGCAATATTTTATGCAGTAATTGTTTGATCAGTGCAGGATCTTCTCTGTGTAAATCTAGAATATCCAATATTAAGGGTAATGACAAACAATACTCGCTGCTTTCCATTAGAAATGTCCCTGGTCTGTAAACAATACAAATGCGGCTAATATAACGACAGTTTAAAACAGAAATTTTATATGCATATTTGTGTTAATTCAGATATTAATTGCTGATTTACTATGCCTATATATATAATATATAAAACAGGTTTTAAAAACAAAAACCTGTGGTTCTATAAAACCAGCTACAGGTACATAATGGAGAGATTGCGCAAAAATAATTGGATTGCGAATGCTTATGGGAAATCAGCCAGATCGTATTGCTATATTTGTTATTACAGGAGTCAAACAAAGGCCTGAGTACATCAAAATTGTCTTGTTATTCTTACAAGGGTGTGTCCTTTCCGATCAGTAAAGTGTAGATAGTCATCTTCATCAACCAGTGATGATAAGTAGAAAGTACAAATCCAATACTGAAGTATTAGTTTCACATAAAATGTAAACAGACTTTACAAAACATTTTTCAAGGGAAAAAATGTTTTTAGAGTACAAGGTCCCTAAATAGTGCTGTGGGTACTGAGATAGGGTGGTTGTAATATTTAATCAAATTTACCTTTTTACTGTAAATAAATTCAGACGTGGAGGGATGAGAAGGCAGCTAAATATACGGAGCAAGCCAGGGTCTGTAGCTAGGAGATAAATCAGTAAAGCAGCAGAGGTGCCTAAGTATAATCTAAAAGGGTAACCATATTTTGTGAGCCTTTAATTGGCCAGTGTAAATTACTTTCCAATCAATTTCCATTATCCAAATGTTTACAATCTTTTTATATACACGTTCGAGGCACCAGCTCCTTTTGAGCATGCGCAAGAATTCACAGAGTAAGTCTATATGCATTTTGTGATTGGGTGATGGCTGGAGAGGGAAAACCTACTCTTAAAGCTGTCAAGAAAAAAAATAAAATAAAAAAAAAAACTACTACTCATTTGAAATTTAAACTAAGTGCTTTGAAAGGAACAGTAAATTTTTAAAAAATATATATTATATAATTCGGCACATATCTTAGCGGCAGCTTTCAAAATCAAAAGCTTTGAGAGTTGTTTGCTATCAAAGTCGCACTTACCTGGTCTCCTCAATAGGTCCTTCTGATCAGATCTTGGTTTTCAAAAGCGCTTCACGGAGACACTGTCTAATCACAGCAAGCCCGATTGAACTAAAATGTAGCTCGCTCCCGCTACCAGACCAGAGTATGTGCTGAATTATATAACATTATTTTAAAAGTTTACTGTCCCTTTAAATTGTCTTTTTTTATTATCCATTTGTGGATTACGCCATTCTGCTGTATTTAATGGTCCATTGAGAGCAAACATTTTCTAATTAGTATACAAAATTGAAGCTAACACTAGACATTTTAGAATGGTAATAATTAGTAATGAAATGAATTGTTAATTGGAATTCAAGGTGATACATTTTATATATATATATATATATATATATACACTTATATATACAGTATATAAAAATATTTATTTTTTACTAAGATTATTAAAAAAAAAAAAAATCACCTGCCAGTAAGTAACAATCATCTCTGCCTGAATCTGTTTTTTGTTTTGTTCTAAAATGCAGTTGATATGTTTTGTTTGTATAAAAAACAACTATTACTTTTATGATTACAGAACTGACCTATCTTTCTGATGGTATTATGTATACAGTAGTATTAAAGTGATATAAAATGACCTTTAGGCTGCAGGTCTAAGCTATATTATGACATAAATATTGTGTAATTTACATAAGATATTGTTGTTTACCCTTGGTTTCATCCCCTCTCCAAGCTGTCCTATCTTACACATACAAATATTTCAAAATCCAAACCTTTTCCTGTCTCAAACAGTTTGGATAAAGGTTTTATTTACAGCATCATCTTGTTGTATGGAATACTCGTGTCACTTATGCATATGCAAATCAATCAGACTTAATTAACCACACTCTAAGAGAACAAATCAGATGTTAATCTAATCATTTTCATATGCACTGACATAATATTGAAAACACACAATGCAAAGGTGAGACTTTGATTCAGATTGAATATTTAAAGGGACAATATACACTAATTTTCATATAACTGCATGTAATAGACACTACTATAAAGAATAAGATGCACAGATACTGATCTAAAGATCCAGGGCCCCATCCGATATGCAGCGTCGCCCGCAAAAGCTGGCGATGCAGGTTTTTGTGCGGGTTTGGTATCCTATATACAGCGCCGCATATAAATGTGGCACGTATATTTCACCCGTCGGACGTTGTTTTTTCAACCATAGACTAACATAGAACAGCTGCGCAATTTGGTATCCAAAATCCAGCGCAAGGCCTTACGTGGCGAAAATGGAGAAATCGTACTCCATTTTCACCTCGCCATGAAATGCAGCCGTAGCAGGCCTTGCGCTGAGTATGGGAGCACCGTAACTCCCTAAAACATTTTTAAAGTGCTGTCTTTTATTTGTGCATTTTTAAAACATGTAAAACATATCCATTTTCAATAAAATTACATGAATATTTAGCAAGTATGTTTATTTATAAAAAAAATCTAAAATTGTTAATATAACATGTTACATGCTGAAATATTGTATATAATAGTAATAAAGATATCATTATATAAATAAGACTTTGTATAACACCATTAAGTAAAATATATAAGGATGAGTTTGATGTAGATGTAAAATTAACACCTTTTTATATATTCATAAAATATATTTGGGCATCTATTGCATCTGAGTCGATCAAAGGTGAAGATGGGGTAGGCTAAACTATTCTATTACACCATAGGTTATGACACTATTTGTTTTTTTAAATCTTTCAAGATGTCAAAAGATGCAGATGTCAAATGATATTGCACTTAACACCTGACAAAGCTATGTGGACTTCTAAAACAGAATGATGACCTATGTAAACTTAGTAAATAAGGGAAGATTATAACACTATGCACCAGCCAAATTGTTCAACACATTTTGGCTCTGTCCTTACACTAACGATGTAACCTCAGGCTTTAGTTTATAGAGACTGTATTACTAAATGTTCATTTGTTAATATAATACACCTAAATAAGGGCAGATGTAGTAATCAAATAAAGCTCAGAATGCTTCTGAGTTCTATATAATTCAAAGTTATCAGACTATCATTTCAACAGAACCTAACCTTTTATTCTGGTTACAAAATGACATGCTAGTATGACCCATGAGTGACCAATTGAAGCAGTTTTCTAAGTCTCGCTTTGTGCACTTTACAACATTTTAAAAATGATCATTTCTTCAGATAGTGTAATTTTTTCATAAACCATGTCCCAAATAAGCATTTTACATTTGGAGATGTCGACGGAACCAACAGGAGTCCAGATATTAACTTCTGGTAAAAACAGATATTTTCAATATTTTGTTAATGTAGAAAGTGATTAACACCCAAGAGGGTAGCAGTAAAAATATATAATAATAATAAATCTAACTTTTTGCAACATAAAAATGTGTAGTATATGACCTGAAGTTTTCAGCTAATGAAGCCTGGGAAAGGATCTGGGCATTTGCAACATCTCATCCCTATTACTATACCATATGAGCCAGTTATGTGGTTTAGTACTCAATAATCAAAGAATTTATAAAAAAACAGAATGAACACAAAAACAATAATATTTACACTAAATTAATCTAAAATATAGACACCAACTATATTTCTATTTAAAGATAAAAAAAAAAAAAAAAAAAATTGTGAACTATCTAATGGTTCATTTGTACCTTCTAATTTTTCTTTCCTTCACTGGACATCATGATATCAACGTTGACAAAAATGTACTGTTTATATATAAATATCTCAATCTGGTGCAGGTATTCATGTGTAAGTCTATTTCTCTTCTGTAGCCTTCAAGATAAAATTGACAAGAAAAAATAAATCAAACTTTACTTTTCAAAATGTTAATCAATTACTTAAAACTGTATCACCAAAATGTTGTCATCTGTTCTGACTGTTTTTTTTCTGTAATTTAACTCTTAAAATGTGGTTTTTCATTGTCCAAAAGAGGCTAAAGTACAGTCTCTGAGGGATTCCCTGCTCCTGCAATATTTTATGCAGTAATTGTTTGATCAGTGCAGGATCTTCTCTGTGTAAATCTAGAATCTCCAATATTAAGGGTAATGACAAACAATACTCGCTGCTTTCCATTAGAAATGTCCCTGGTCTGTAAACAATACAAATGCTGCTAATATAACGACAGTTTAAAACAGAAATTTTATATGCATATTTGTGTTAATTCAGATATTAATTGCTGATTTACTATGCCTATATATATAATATATAAAACAGGTTTTAAAAACAAAAACCTGTGGTTCTATAAAACCAGCTACAGTTACATAATGGAAAGATTGCGCAAAAATAATTGGATTGCGAATGCTTATGGGAAATCAGCCAGATCGTATTGCTATATTTGTTATTACAGGAGTCAAACAAAGGCCTGAGTACATCAAAATTGTCTTGTTATTCTTACAAGGGTGTGTCCTTTCCCATCAGTAAAGTGTAGATAGTCATCTTCATCAACCAGTGATGATAAGTAGAAAGTACAAATCCAATACTGAAGTATTAGTTTCACATAAAATGTAAACAGACTTTACAAAACATTTTTCAAGGGAAAAAATGTTTTTAGAGTACAAGGTCCCTAAATAGTGCTGTGGGTACTGAGATAGGGTGGTTGTAATATTTATTCAAATTTACCTTTTTACTGTAAATAAATTCAGACGTGGAGAGATGAGAAGGCAGCTAAAGATACGGAGCAAGCCAGGGTCTGTAGCTAGGAGATAAATCAGTAAAGCAGCAGAGGTGCCTAAGTATAATCTAAAAGGGTAACCATATTTTGTGAGCCTTTAATTGGCCAGTGTAAACAACTTTCCAATCAATTTCCATTATCCAAATGTTTACAATCTTTTTATATACACGTTCGAGGGACCTACTCCTTTTGAGCATGTGCAAGAATTCACAGAGTAAGTCTATATGCATTTTGTGATTGGGTGATGGCTGGAGAGGGAAAATGGAACCTACTCTTAAAGCAGTCAAGAAAAAAAAAAAAACTAAAAAAAAAAAAACTACTACTCATTTGAAATTTAAACTAAGTGCTTTGAAAGGAACAGTAATTTTTTTTAAAATATATATTATATAATTCGGCACATATCTTAGCGGCAGCTTTCAAAATCAAAAGCTTTGAGAGTTGTTTGCTATCAAAGTCGCACTTACCTGGTCTCCTCAATAGGTCCTTCTGATCGGATCTTGGTTTTCAAAAGCGCTTCACGGAGACACTGTCTAATCACAGCAAGCCCGATTGAACTAAAATGTAGCTCGCTCCCGCTACCAGACCAGAGTATGTGCTGAATTATATAACATTATTTTAAAAGTTTACTGTCCCTTTAAATTGTCTTTTTTTATTATCCATTTGTGGATTACGCCATTCTGCTGTATTTAATGGTCCATTGAGAGCAAACATTTTCTAATTAGTATACAAAATTGAAGCTAACACTAGACATTTTAGAATGGTAATAATTAGTAATGAAATTAATTGTTAATTGGAATTCAAGGTGATACATTTTATATATATATATATATATATATATATATATATATATATATATATATATATATATATATATATATATATACATATATATACAGTATATAAAAATATTTATTTTTTATTTATTCTTTTTCAAATTACTCCTAATTAGGAATGAAATCCAGCCTATAGTCCATTAATATTTTTTTTTTAAACTAAGATTATTAAAAAAAAAAAAAAAATCCCCTGCCAGTAAGTACCAATCATCTCTGCCTGAATCTGTTTTTTTGTTTTGTTATAAAATGCAATTGATATGTTTTGTTTGTATAAAAAACAACTATTACTTTTATGATTACAGAACTGACCTATCTTTCTGATGGTATTATGTATACAGTAGTATTAAAGTGATATAAAATGACCTTTAGGCTGCAGGTCTAAGCTATATTATGACATAAATATTGTGTAATTTACATAAGATATTGTTGTTTACCCTTGGTTTCATCCCCTCTCCAAGCTGTCCTATCTTACACATACAAATATTTCAAAATCCAAACCTTTTCCTGTCTCAAACAGTTTGGATAAAGGTTTTATTTACAGCATCATCTTGTTGTATGGAATACTCGTGTCACTTATGCATATGCAAATCAATCAGACTTAATTAACCACACTCTAAGAGAACAAATCAGATGTTAATCTAATCATTTTCATATGCACTGACATAATATTGAAAGCACACAATGCAAAGGTGAGACTTGGATTCAGATTGAATATTTAAAGGGACAATATACACTAATTTTCATATAACTGCATGTAATAGACACTACTATAAAGAATAAGATGCACAGATACTGATCTAAAGATCCAGGGCCCCATCCGATATGCAGCGTTGCCCGCGAAAGCTGGCAATGCAGGTTTTTGCGCGGGTTTGGTATCCTATATACAGCGCCGCATATAAATGTGGCACGTATATTTCACCCGTCGGACGTAGTTTTTTCAACCATAGACTAACATAGAAAAGCTGCGCAATTTGGTATCCAAAATCCAGCGCAAGGCCTTACGTGGCGAAAATGGAGAAATCGTACTCCATTTTCACTTCGCCATGAAATGCACCCGTAGCAGGCCTTGCGCTGAGTATGGGAGCACCGTAACTCCCTAAAATGCCTGCAAAAAAAAACCTAACACCTGACGCATGCGCAATGTCTATCTACCTGTCAACCGCAATCCCCCACAGCAATACCTAATAAAGTGTATTAACCCCTAAACCGCTGCTCCCGGAGCCCACCGCCACCTACATTATATGTATTAATCCCTAAACTGCCGCACCCGGACCCCGCCGCCACCTACATTAAATATATTAACCTCTAATCTGACCCCCCTACACCGCCGCCACCTACATTAAATGTATTACCCTCTAATCTGACCCCCCTACACCGCCGCCACCTACATTAAATGTATTACCCTCTAATCTGACCCCCTACACCGCCGCCACCTACATTAAATGTATTACCCTCTAATCTGACCCCCCTACACCCCCACCACCTACATTAAATGTATTACCCTCTAATCTGATCCCCTTACACCGCCGCCACCTACATTAAATTTATTAACCCCTAATCTGACCCCCCTACACCGCCGCCACCTACATTAAATTAACCCCTAATCTGACCCCCCTACACCGCCACCACCTACATTAAATGCATTACCCACTAAACCTAAGTCTAACCCTAACACCCCCCTAACTTAATTATTATTTAAATAAATATAAATAATATTACTATTATTAACTAAATTATCCCTATTTAAAACTAAATACTTATAAAATAAACCCTAAGATAGCTACAATATAATTAATAATTACATTGTAGCTATTTTAGGGTTTATATTTATTTTACAGGCAAAGTTGTATTTATTTTAACTAGGTACAATAGCTATTAAATAGTTAATAACTATTTAATAGCTACCTAGTTAAAATAATTACAAAATTACCTGTAAAATAAATCCTAACCTAAGTTACAAATACACCTAACACTACGCTATCAATAAATTAATTAAATAAATTAACTACAATTAGCTAAAATAAAATACAATTAAATAAAATAAACTATAGTACAGAAAAAAATAAACACTAAATTACAAAAAATAAAAAAAAAATTACAAGAAGTTTAATCTAATTACACCTAATCTAAGCCCCCTAATAAAATAAAAAAGCCCCGCAAAATAATAAAATGCCCTACCCTATACTAAATTACAAATAGCCCTTAAAAGGGCCTTTTGCGGGGCATTGCCCCAAAGTAATCAGCTCTTTTACCTGTAAAAAAAGAACAACCCCCCCCCCAACATTACCACCCACCACCCACACACCCCTACTCTAAAACCCACCCGATCCCCCCTTAAAAAAACCTAACACTACCCCATTGAAGATCACCCTACCTTGAGCCATCTTCACCCAGCCGGGCCGAAGTCTTCATCCGATGGGGCAGAAGAGGACATCCAGACCGGCAGAAGTCTTCATCCTACATACATTTAATGTAGGTGGTGGTGGTATAGGGGGGACAGATTAGGGGTTAATAAATTTAATGTAGGTGGCGGCGGTGTAGGGGGGTCAGATTAGGGGTTAATAAATTTAATGTAGGTGGCAGTGGGGTCCGGGAGCGGCGGTTTAGGGGTTAAACACTTTATTTAGGTGCGGCAGGGTCCGGGAGCGGCAGTTTAGGGGTCAAACACTTTATTTAGGTGCGGCGGGGTCCTGGAGCGGCGGTTTAGGGGTTAATACATATAATGTAGGTGGCGGTGGGCTCCGGAACGCAGCGGTTTAGGGGTTAATACTAGGATAGGTTTTTTGCGGTTTAGGGGTTAATAATTAGGCTTATTGCATTGTGGGGGGTTGTCGGTCTAGGGGTTAATACATTTATTATCAGGAGTGAGAGGGGGATTGCAGATATAGGGGTATACGTGTCGGGCTTATTTTGGGAGGCATGTTAGACAGTTACGGGAGATTTAATATTTTAGTCACTTTTTTTAGGCGCAGGCAGTTTCTAAAGTGCTGTAAGTCACTAGCGACTCCAGAAATTTGTAGTTACGCTCATTTCTGGACATCGCTAGTTTGTCTGACTTACGGCACTTTAGCAACTGCCGGCGGGGTATATGTAATACCCCGATGTGTGAGGTGAAACTACGGGCGGCGCGGTGATTTATGAGGATACCTATATCTCAAAAACAAAAGATGTTACAGTTATGAAAATTGGTATTTAGATTCTCCTTGAAAAATAAAGAAACAAGTATTTTACCATTTCCCCAACATCCACTTAAGGGGGTCAAAAGAGGGGGGCTGATTTATGAGGATACATATATCTCAAAAACTGACGATGTTACAGATGTTACAGATGTGAAAATTGGTATTTAGATTCTCCTTGAAAAATAAAGAAACACATGTTTTACCATTTCCCAAAATCCACTTAAGGGGGTCAAGGGGGGGGGGGGGCTTATTTATGAGGATACCTATATCTCAAAAACAAAAGATGTTACAGTTATGAAAATTGGTATTTAGATTCTCTTGAAAAATAAAGAAACAAGTGTTTTACCATTTCCCCAACATCCACTTAAGGAGGTCAAAAGGGTGGGGCTGATTTTTAGGATACCTATAGCTCAAAAACAAAAGATGTTACAGATTTGAAAGTTGGTATTTCGATTCTCCTTAAAAAATAAAGAAACACGTGTATTACCATTTCCCGAAAACCAAAAGAGGGGGCTGATTTATGAGGATACCTATATCTCAAAAACCCACAATGTTACAGACATGAAAATTGGTATTTAGATTCTCCTTTAAAAATAAAGAAACAGTTGTTTGACCATTTTCCGAAATCCACTTAAGGGCCTCAAAAGTGGGGGTGGATTTATGAGGATACCTATAACTAAAAAAATAAAGATGCTACAGACATGAAAATTGGTATTTAGATTCTCCTTGAAAAATAAAGAAACACATGTTTTACCATTTCCCCCAAATCCACTTAAGGGGGTCTAAAGGGTGGCAAAGTTATGAGGATACCTATATATCAAAAACCAACAATGTTACAGACATGAAAATTGGTATTTAGATTCTCGTTAAAAACTAAAGAAACACGTGTTTTACCATTTCCCAAAAATCAATTTATGGGGTGATCAAAAAGGGGGGTGATTTATGTGTATTTATATACTGTATATATATATATATATACTACTAATTAATTATTTAACACATAACTTTATACAGAACTACAATGGAGTATTAATGCAATATAATATACATTTTTTGAGAAAGTTTGCTCAGGTAGCGAATTAAGTGCACAGAGATTGAGGAGATTCAACAAAGTGCATAACTCATTGTTGTATTACAGGATACTTAAACACCTACCCTGAGCAACCGTTAATTTGCATCCAGGACAGGTGTGTGGTGTGACTGAGAAAATATGCCAGTCCTTGAGATTGTCTAGTAAGTGCATTTTCTATTGTTTTGAAATTTAAAAAGTAATAATAAATACTTTCTTGAATCCTATATGTGTTTTTGTCCCATGTGTTTGCTTTCTACATGGGATGAATTTGTTGTTGATCATGAAAATAAAGAATATTAGTTGGTAGCTTATCATTGGAGGTCATGTACAATAGTAGAAAGGTTAAGAAACTAATGGCTAGATTACGAGTTTAGTGTAAGGCTTAAAAAGCAGTGTTGGCCGGTCCCAACACTGCTTTTTAACGCCCGCTGGTATTACAAGTCTTGAAGGTACAGGTGTACCACTCACTTTTTTGGCCAGACTCGGAAATACCGCAAATCCACTTACGTCAATTGCATATCCTCTTTTTTCAATGGGACTTGCATAGCGCCGGTATTATGAGTCTGCCAAAAAGTGAGTGGTAGACCCTTTCCTGTCAAGCCTGGTACCGCATTTTAAAGTCAGTAGTTAAGACTTTTACATTACAATGCCGTAGCATAAACGTTAACTAAAGTGCTAAAAAGTACACTAACACCCATAAACTACCTATTAACCCCTAAACCGAGGCCCCCCACATCGCAAACACTTTAAAAAAAAAATGAACCCCTAATCTGCCGAACTGGATATTGCTGCCACTATAATAAATATATTAACCCCTAAACCGCCGCACTCCTGCCTCGCAAACACTAGTTACATTTTATTAACCTCTAATCTGCCGTCCCTAACATTACCGACACCTACCTTCATTTATTAACCCCTAATCTGCCGCCCCCAATGTCGCAGCCACTATATTAAAGTTATTAATCCATAAATCTAAGTCTAACCCTAACCCCCCTAACTTAAATATAATTTAAATAAATATAAAAAAATAACTATCATTAACTAAATTATTCCTATTTAAAACTAAATAAATTAACTAGGTAGAATAGTTATTAAATAGTTATTAACTATTTAATAAATACCTAGCTAACATAAAGACAAAAGTACCTGTAAAATAAAACCTAACCTAAGTTACAATTACACCTAACACTACAACTATAATTAAATTAATTCCCTAAATTAAATAAAATTATCTAAAGTACAAAAAAAAACAATAAATTACAGAAAATAATAAAAAATTACAAGATTTTTTAACTAATTACACCTAATCTAATCCCCCTAACAAAATAAAAAAAGCCCCCCAAAATAAAAAAGCCCATAGGATTTTTTCTACCTTAATTCCAATTGGCTGATTTCTATCATATAGAATTCTATCAGCCAATCGGAATTGAAGGGACACCATATTGGATGACGTCACTTAAAGGTACCTTCATTTAGTCGTAGCCGTCGGAAGAAGAGGATGCTCTGCGGCGGATGTCTTGAAGATGGACCCGCTCCGCGCCGGATGGATGAAGATAGAAGATGCCATCTGGATGAAGATTTCTGCCCGTCTGGAGGACCACTTCTGCCTGGCTTGGATGAAGACTTCTGCCCGTCTGGAGGACCACTTCTGCCTGGTTGGATAAAGACGTCTCCCGGTAGGTCGATCTTCAGGGGGTTACTGTTAGGTTTTTTTAAGGGGGGATTGGGTGGGTTTTAGAGTAGGGTTGGTTGTGTGGGTGGTGGTTTTTAATGTTGGGGTGGGGGAATTTGTAATTTTTTTACAGGTAAAAGAGCTGATTATTTTGGGGCAATACCCCGCAAAAGGCCCTTTTAAGCGCTATTTGTAATTTATTGTAGGGTAGGCCTTTTTTATTTTGGGGGCTTTTTATTTTGTTAGGGGGATTAGATTAGGTGTTATTAGTTTAAAAATCTTGTATTTTTTTATTATTTTCTGTAATTTAGTGGGGGTTTTTTGTACTTTAGATAATTTTATTTAATTTTGGGAATTAATTTAATTATAGTGGTAGTTTTAGGTTTAATTGTAACTTAGTTTAGGTTTTATTTTACAGGTACTTTGGTCTTTATTTGTCTTTATTTTAGCTAGGTAGTTATTAAATAGTTAATAACTATTTAATAACTATTCTACCTAGTTAAAATAAATACAAAGTTGCCTGTAAAATAAAAATAAACCCTACAGATAGCTATAGTTTATTTTATAGGTAAGTATTTAGTTTTAAAGAGGAATAATTTAGTTAATGATAGTTATTTTTATTTAGATTTATTTAAAATATATTTAAGTTAGGGGGTATTAGGGTTAGACTTAGGTTTAGGGGTTAATAACTTTAATATAGTGGCGACGACGTTGCGGCAGCAGATTAGGGGTTAAGAAGTGTAGGTAGGTTGCAGCAACATTGGGGGCGGCAGATTAGGGGTTAATAAATATAATGCAGGTGTCGGCGATGTTGGGGGCTGCAGATTAGGGGTTCATAAGTATAATATAGGTGGTGGCGGTGTCCGGAGCGGCAGATTAGGGGTTAATAATATAATGTAGGTGTCGGCGATGTCGGGGGCGGCAGATTAGGGGTTAATAAGTGTAAGATTAGGGGTGTTTAGACTTGGGGTTCATGTTAGGGTGCTAGGTGTAGACATAAATGTATTGTCCCCATAGGAATCAATGGGGCTGCGTTAGGAGCTAAACGCTGCTTTTTTGCAGGTGTTAGTTTTTTTTCAGTCGGCTCTCCCCCATTGATTCCTATAGGGAAATCGTGCAAGAGCACGTTCAGCCCGCTCACCGCTAACTTAAGCAGCGCTGGTATTGAGGTGAGATGTGGAGCAAAATTTTGCTCTACGATCACTTTTTTGCGGTTAACGCCGGGTTTGGAAAAACCTGTAATACCATCGCTGTCTGTAAGTGAGCGGTGAGCATAAACTGCTCGTTAGCACCGCACGGCTTCTAGCGCCAAACTCGTAATCTAACCGTAAAGGATTCTACTCATGTTAGTGCAAAAATTGAACACAAACAGGGATTTAATAACATATTTACATTTTAGCATTTAAACACATTTTGTAACTATTGCTTCATAAATTAACTTAAATAATAATACAAAGATAATTGAATACGTTTTTATAGATTTAACCTTAAGTATAATGATCCTTTAGAGAGATTTTGCTCAGCAGATACTTTTTCTCTACATTATATATTCTGGGTACTGAGAAATTTCAGTGGAAGTCAGTACAGCTGCAGTTTCTTTCCTGTTACATGCTTTGAAAGCAAAAAGACGCATCTGAGCGCCTGTGAGCAGCTTAGCATTCTTCATGTCATTTACACTGAATGTTTTGGGAGAGATCTTTGCCAAAAGCAGCTTTGTACTGTCATTTAAAGATGTCTTTTCATCCAGACTGTTACCCCTGCAGGACTCTGACCTCAAAAGAATAAAAAATATACCTGTAAGAGATACAATTTTCCCATTTGCTTGTCAGTGTGTCTTCGGGTTTAAGGTTTATGCATTTTGAAACTTGTTACTACTTATTGTATGAAACAAATATATGAAAAGGAGACTGCAGAAGTAGAATTCCCACACTGTATCATACATATGTTATACATAACACTAACCACGTACCAATGTTACACCCTTGCTCCGAATAGGATATGCACTTATTTTTAGTTTAGCACGTACATTTCAATTTTATAGTCTGATTTTTCTTAAAGGGAAATATGAAAGTTCATATGTTCTATGCCAGTTCTCATTGATTAACATATTGTGCAGAGTGTCTATTATATACATTGACATACATTACAACATTTAGTTGTGCATAGGTGGCATCAAAATAAAAAGGTCATATCACTGGATTTTTTTGAACCCTTACATACCTGCCTCCATCTTTGTCCAATGACCATACTCAGCACATGGGTGACCTGTAGCTAGGTCACATTACCCATTTGTAAGCCTAACCCTGCCTGCCTCTCCCTGCAGTGCCTACGCACTTCATATAGAGCCATATCAGTTTTTTCTCTGACACTGAACTTAGTGATAATTAGATAGCATGTTGCAGGAGCACAGCAGGAAAGCATTCAATGTGCACTCAATTGTTTCAAGGGCCAGTGAATAAAGCAAGAGGTAAACTAATATAAATTATTTTGAGAGAGAAAGGAATGAACAAGTTAATGTAATACAAAAATGCCTATATTCTTTAATAAAAATATTTGTTTGGTAGAGTAGGTAGAACAACATCTCTAATAATAGACTTTTATAAAATGAGCAATGAAGAACTTCAAAGTTGGCTATAACAGATTAGCCTTTCATGATTGAGGTTTTGCAGGACACTGCTAAAGTAACAGTGAACACATGGACCTGCTAGAAATGATTAATAAAGCTATGTTTTACTTTAGAAGCCGTATCTAGTGCATTCAACTGTTTTCTACTCTGTATATATATTATTTATGAATCAATAAAGCCTTCTACTCCAGCACCATGTTTGTGATATGGTGTATGCTTTTTAGTTACTTCATGCTGGCTTTTTTTCCGCATTCTCCCATGAATTTTATGCCTGTGCTCACTCTAGCTAGCTGTAAGCAAGCGGCATGTGGACTCATGGTACTGCCTGCCCTAATTGCTGCACTGTCTGCTATAGCTGAGCAGGAAATTTCCCTGCGTCCCTCTAGGCCATTTCAGCTCTGCAACACTAACACAAAAGTGCAGAGGCCAGAATCTGTGGCCCGATCGTCCCTCCCAAAGATCGAGCCTGAGGGCAGTCGTCAAGCAGTGGAAGGCAGGTAATATGCAAGTACAGCTCATCAGCACAGCCAACTGCTCAGAGAGCAAAGCCCACAAACATTCCCTTGAATCTTTCTCTCTCACTGAGGAATTACTGTGCACGTTTGTGCACATGGTGTAATACAACTCCAATTCCTAAAAAGTAGGGACAGTATGGAAAATGCAAAAAACAAACAAAAAGAGTCATTTGAAAATTCAGTTCGCAATGTACTTTAATGAAAACACGTTATTAACACATTATTTTATGTTTTATTTTGTGAATTTAATGTATTTTTAAAAATATGCACACATTTCAAATCTGATGACTGCAACGCGTTCCAAAAAGTTGGGACAGGGGCAATTTAGGACTAATAGCGATGTGACATGTTGAAATAAGAAGGTGATGTGAAACAAGTGAGGCAATCGTGTAATCATAGTATATAAGGTGCCTACAAAAAAGACCTAGTTCTTCAAGAGCAAGGATGGATCGAGGCTCTCCAATCTGCCAACAGATGCATCAGTAAATAATCCAACAGTTTGGGAACAACATTCCCCAAAGAAAAAACGGTAGGATTTGGGGTATTTCACCTTCTACAGTGCACAATATAATTAAAAGATTAAAGGAATCCGGTCAAATTTTGGTGCGTAATGGGCAAGGCCAAAAACAATATCTGAATGTGCGTAATCTCCGATCCCTCAGACGTCACTGTCTCAAAAAACGTCATGAGTCTGTAATAGATATCCTGACATGGGCTCTGAAATAATTTTAAACCTTTGTCAGTCAACACCATTCGCCGCTGCATCCACAGATGCAAGTTAAAGGGACACTGAACCCAAATGTTTTCTTTCGTGATTCATATAGAGCATGCAATTTTAAGCAACTTTCTAATTTACTCCTATTATCAATTTTTCTTCATTCTCTTGCTATGTTTATTTGAAAAAGAATGCATCTAAGCTAAGGAGCCAACCAATTTTTTGGTTAATGGCCTGGATAGCACTTGTTTATTGGTGCTGTCCAATCAGCAAAGATAACCCAGGTTGTTCACCAAAAATGGGCCTCCATCTAAACTTACATTCTTGCTTTTCAAATAAAGATACCAAGTGAATGAAGAAAATTGATAGCAAGAGTAAATTAGAAAGTTGCTTAAAATTGCATGCTCTATCTGAATAACGAAAGAAAAAAATTGGGTTCAGTGTCCCTTTAAGTCTTTACTATGCAAAGCAGAAGCCATACATCAACACTGTCCAGAAGCGCTGCCAAGTTCCCTGGGCTCGGTCTCATTTGAGATGGACAGTAGCACAATGGAATCGTATTTTGTGGTCCTACGAGTCAACAATTCAAATCGTTTTTGGAAAAAACTGCTGTTGTGTTCTCCGGGCCAAAGAGGAAAAGGACCAGCCAAGCTGTTATCAGCGTGAGGTCCAAAAGCCAGCATCTGTCATGGTATGGGGGTGTGTCAGTGCCCATGGCATGGGTAACTTGCCCATCTGTGAGTGCATCATTAATGTAGAAAGCTATGTATACATTTTGGAGCAACATATGCTTCTATCCAGACATCGTCTAAAACTCTTTTCCAGGAACATCCCTGCATTTTCCAGCAGGACAACACCAAACCACACCACGGAAGCATAGAATGCGGGTAATAGCATGGTCTACCTGCAGTCCTGACCTATCTCCGATTGAGAATCTGTGGCGCATTATGAAACGCAAAATAAGGCAACAAAGGTACTGTGCAGTTGTGGGAAGACATGCATAATGGATGAATGGTGGAAAATTCTGCTTTCTAAACTTAACCAACTGGTGTCTTCAGTGCCCAAACACTTAATAAGTGTTATTAAAAGAAAAGGTGATGTTACGCAGTGGTAAACAGTCGACTGCCCCAACTTTTTTTCAATATAGTACAGGGTCAATTGAATTTTTAAATTATTTTTTGTTTGTTGTCTTTTTTTTTGCATTTTCCACACTGTCCTAACTTTTTCAGAATTGGAGTTGTAGTTAAAACATCTAATATAAATAAAACTTTTTATTTTATTGTGCAGAACAAATTGTTGCATGCAAAAGTTTTGTACAGTATATATATTATTAAAGAGGTGGCAGAAAAATACTGCTGTAACACTCTAGATTCTCTTTTTTTATTTTATTGAAATCACAGAAAAAAAAGCAAAGCTTTTCTCAAGCCAAGAACCTGTGAGTATTTATATGACAATTACAAATATTACCTGTGATGGTAGAGGAGGAGGTGTGTGGGTGTGTGGGTGTGTGGGTTTGTTCTCCATACAGAAACCACTGCAAGACATCTATCTGCTATTGACAAGTTCTAAAAAGAAATAATCAAAGAATGGACACAGCATCAGTCTATGTAGAGGTGCACGTTCCAAGGTCCTGCCATAGACCTCAAATAATCATCAAATCCCAAAAAAAAGGAACAGCACCATCCAGGAAATAGTATAAAAATCTTCTTTATTGGGACATAACCAAAACACAGCAACACGACGTTTCGGTCAAATGACCTTAACACATGATTAAGGTCATTTGACCGAAACATTGTGTTGCTGTTTTTTGGTTATGTCCCAATAAAGAAGATTTTTATACTATTTCCTGGATGGTGCTGTTCCTTTTTTTTGGATTTGATTTCTAAAAAGAACCAATCAGGCTGTCTAGCAGTTTCTGTATTTCTGCAATCACCCTATTAAGGGATCACTATGTTAAAACAGTATTTGAAGCAAAAATTGATTTTGCATATCTAATTTGCATATCTTACCCATAATCCTATTGTGCATTGGTAACAATATACATAGAGTTTTACTGGTGAAAAACAAGCAGGGAACTTGCCTGGATGTGCTAATTTCCTATGCAAAAAATTGTATTGAGATATATATATAAATATATCATAATAGTAAGATATAATAACTAATAACTAATACATGGGTACAACAATAAATAATTTAATAATAATGTGAATAAAATCTATTTCCAAAAAAAGATCATTCTTTTGAGTTTAAATATATACATCTGCAAAAAGTGATGAAAGCGTGACACCCTCATAAAAACACTTTAATATTAATTGAAATCCAAATTTTCCTAATATACTTATGTAGTTCAGTAACTAAAACACCTAGGGCGTGATCCGATATACGGCGTAGGTTTCAGCGCAAGCGAGGGAACCCGCACCGCCCCCCCGTAGTTTCACCTCGCACATCGGGGTATTACATATACCCCGCCGGCAGTTCCTAAAGTGCCGTAAGTCGGATAAACTAGCGATGTCCAGAAATGAGTGTAAGTACAAATTTCTGGAGTCGCCAGTGACTAACGGCAAAACTGCCGGCGCCTAAGAAAACTAACTAAAATTTTAAATCTCCCGTAACTGTCTAACACGCCTCCCAAAAATAAGCCCGACATGTATACCCCTATATCCGCAATCCCCCCTCTCACTCCTAATAATAAATGTATTAACCCCTAGACCGACAACCCCCCACACCACAATAGACCTATCCTAGTATTAACCCCTAAACCGCCATAGCCCACACCGCAATAAACCTATCCTAGTAGTATTAACCCCCAAACCGCCATAGCCCACACCGCAATAAACCTATCCTAGTATTAACCCCTAAACCGCCATAGCCCACATAGCCAATCAGATTTTTCCTACCTTAATTCTAATTGGCTGATAGAATCCTATCAGCCAATCAGAATTCGAGGGAAGTCATCTTGGATGACGTCATTTAAAGGAACCGTCATTCGTCGTTAGTCCGTCTTGCTGGAAGAATGCTCCATGCCGGATGTCTTCAAGATGGAGTCGCTCCTCGTCGGATGGAAGAAGATAGAAGATGCCGCTTGGATGAAGCCTTCTGCCAGTCCGGATGTCCTCTTCTGCGCGGATAGGATGAATACTTCTGCCGGTATGGATGTCCTCTTCTGCCCCATCGGATGAAGACTTCTGCCCGGATCGGATGACCACTTGTGCCCGGCTGGGTAAAGACGGCTCAAGGTAGGGTGATCTTCAATGGGGTAGTGTTAGGTTTTTTAAGGGGGATTGGGTGGGTTTTAGAGTAGGGGTGTGTGGGTGGTGGGTTGTAATGTTATATGTGGTGGGGTATTGTAATTTTCTTTACAGGTAAAAGAGCTGATTACTTTGGGGCAATGCCCCGCAAAAGGCCCTTTTAAGGGCTATTTGTAATTTAGTATAGGGTAGCGCATTTTATTATTTTGGGGGGCTTTTTTATTTTATTAGGGGGCTTAGATTAGGTGTAATTAGTTTAAACTTCTTGTAATTTTTTTATTTTCTGTAATTTTTATTTTTTATTTTTTGTACTTTATTTTAGTTAATTGTATTTAATTTTAGCTAATTTTAGTTAATTAATTTAATTAATTGAATGATAGTGTAGTGTTAGGTGTATTTGTAACTTAGGTTAGGATTTATTTTACAGGTAATTTTGTAACTATTTTAACTAGGTAGCTATTAAATAGTTATTAACTATTTAATAGCTATTGTACCTAGTTAAAATAAATACAAAGTTGCCTGTAAAGTAAAAATAAATCCTAAAATAGCTACAATGTAATTATTAATTATATTGTAGCTATCTTAGGGTTTATTTTATAGGTAAGTTTTTAGTTTTAAATAGGAATACTTTAGTTAATAATAGTAATATTATTTAGATTTATTTAAATAATAATTAAGTTAGGGGGGTGTTAGGGATACACTTAGGTTTAGGGGTTAATCACTTTATTATAGTGGCGGCGACATTGGCGGCGGCAGATTAGTGTTTAATAGATTTAATAGGCTATGTGGGCTATTGCGGTTTAGGGGTTAATAATAGAATAGGTTTATTGCGGTGTGGGCTATGGCGGTTTATGGGTTAATACACTTTATTAGTTATTGCGGTGGGGGATTGCGGTTGATTGGTAGATAGACATTGGGCATGTGTTAGGTGTTAGTTTTTTTTTTTTGCAGGCATTTTAGGGAGTTGCGGTGCTCCCATACTCAGCGCAAGGCCGGCTACGGCTGCTTTTTATGGCGAGGTGAAAATGGAGTAAGATTTCTTCATTTTCGCCACATAAGGCCTTGCGCTGGATATTGGATACCGACTTACAACGCGGTCCCATGTTAGCCTATGGGAGTAAAAATTGCGAGCGACGGGTGAAATATACGGCCATAACTTGTATGCTACACCATATATGTAATACCAAAAACGTGCAAAAACTGGCGTCGCCGGCTTTTGCGGGCGACGCTGCATATCGGATCAGGCCCCTAATTCAGAACTAAATATGCATTTTTTTCTTATCTTTTGTAAAAGTAATGTTATTATTATGCTATTCATGTGTTTGAGATCTTCCAAACAATATATTTTGATCTAAAAGTGAGAGAGCAAGAGTATACTACAAAATAAATATAAATTGCAGTATTTATTTAGTCCTTTAGACTACATAGCACATAGATCATTTATCCATGCAAATTTCAATCTGTTTTAAATTTTTGATCATATCTCCATTCCTACGTTGCTTAGGGACGTGTTCTAAAACCCCAAATCATTTTTTTTTGTTTAAAATTGGCTGCTGATGATGGTTCTCATACCCCTTTGTTATAATTAACCTGACCTTAATCTTTTAAAAATGTATTAACCCCTAAACCGCTGCTCACGGAGCCCACAGCCACGTACATTATACCTATTAACCCCTAATCTGCCGCCCCTATACCAGCTACATACAAAAATACTCTGCTCTCATGGATAGCAAACAATTGCAAACACAACACAGGTTTGTCCAAACAATAAAAAAAAAACTTTGTTAAATATATGTGTGGCAAAATTATTGGCACCCTTTTAGTCAATACTTTGTGCTACCTCCATTAGCCAACATAACAGCTCTGTGTCTTCGCCTATAATGCCTGATGAGGTTGAAGAATACATATCAAGGGATCTGAGAACATGTCTCCATACAGAAGTTCCTTCAAATATCAAAGTTGACGCTGGTGGACGCTGTTTTTATTTATAACAAGAACTTTTAAACTTTTTATTAAACTGGATTCTGTTTTTGATACAACAAGACTCAGTCAATCTTTGAATAAATAAGAATTCTTTGTATTCCTGTAAGTATATTCTTTTTAGTGCACCTCTGAAACTCTGCTGTACTGCACTATGTCTATGTTTTCCTTTTGAGTATTCGGGACCAGGAGGTAATTTGAGGTGAAATACTTTAAAAGGATTTCACCTCAATTTTTTTTACAGGTAATAGAGCTGATTACTTGTAATAGAGCTGATTACTTTGGGGCAATGCCCCGCAAAAAGCCCTTTTAAGCTCTACAGGTAATAGAGCTGATTACTTTTGGGCAATGCCCTGCAAAAAGCCATTTTAAGGGCTATTTGTAATTTAGTATAGGGTAGGGCTTTTTTTTATTTTGGGGGGCTTTTTTATTTTATTAGGGGGTTTAGATTAGGTGAAATTAGTTTAAAAAACATGTAATTATTTTTTATTTTCTGTAATTTAGTGTTTGATTTTTTTTGTACTTTAGTTAATTTTATTTAATTTTAATTAATTGCAGTTAATTGTATTTAGTTTAGTAAATTTATTTAATTATAGTGTAGTGTTAGGTGTTAGTGTAACTTAGGTTAGGTTTTTTTTACAGGTATATTTGTATTTATTTTAACTAGGAAGTTATTAAATAGTTAATAACTATTTAATAACTATTCTACCTAGTTAAAATAAATACAAACTTGCCTGTAAAATAAAAATAAACCCTAAGCTAAGTACAATGTAACTATTAGTTATATTGTAGCTAGCTTAGGGTTTATTTTATAGGTAAGTATTTAGTTTTAAATAGGAAAAATTTAGTTAATTATAGGATTTTTATTTAGATTTATTTAAATTATAGTTAAATTAGGGGGTGTTAGGTTTAGACTTAGATTTAGGGGTTAATACATTTAATATA
Organism: Bombina bombina; assembly: GCF_027579735.1. Taxonomy (NCBI): domain Eukaryota; kingdom Metazoa; phylum Chordata; class Amphibia; order Anura; family Bombinatoridae; genus Bombina; species Bombina bombina. The sequence continues at coordinate 1,099,285,178 of NC_069503.1, read as the reverse complement.
GTGGTGGCGGTGTAGGGGGCATATTAGGGGTTAAAAAATATAATGTAGGTGGCGGTGGGCTCCAGGAGCGGCAGTTTAGGGGTTAAACAATTTATTTAGTTGCGACGGGGTCCGGGAGCGGCAGGATAGGGGTTAATAACTTTATGTAGTTGGTATAGGTGGCGGCAGATTAGGGGTTAATAGGTATAATGTACGTGGCGGTGGGCTCCGTGAGTGGCGGTTTAGGGGTTAATACATTTATTAGAGTTGCGGCAGGGTCCGGGAGCAGAGGTTTAGGGGTTCATTCATTTATTTAGCTGCGGCGGGGTCCGGGAGCGGCGGTTTAGGGGTTAATAAGTGTAATGTAGGTGGTGGCGGTTTAGGGGGGGCAGATTAGGGGTGTTTAGACTCGGGGTACATGTCAGGGTGTTAGGTGTAGACATTCCCATAGGAATCAATGGGATATCGTGCAGCAGCGAATATAAGCTTTCACTGCTGTCAGACTCCCATTGATTCCTATGGCATCCGCCGCCTCCAGGGCGGCGGATTGAAAAGCAGGTACGCTGGGCCGCAATAGTGCTGAGCGTACCTGCTAATTCTTTGATAACTAGCAAAAGTAGTCAGATTGTGCCGAACTTGCGTTCGGAACATCTAGAGTGGCGTAACCATCGATCTGTGTCGGACTGAGACCGGCGGATCGTATGTTACGTCACTAAATTCTACTTTTGCCGGTCTGTAGGGTTTGATAACTACGGCAAATCAGGCTCGCTACAAATATGCTGCAGAATTCCAGCGTATTTGCGGTTGACAGCTTGATAAATAGAGGCCATTGTCACAATGGTAACAGAAAAACCTAATAATAAAAGGATTCATTTGCCTTATTGTACACAATCTGTAAACTTGTAGAACAATTTAATTACAAAAATGTTATATTCGACAACATAAAACTTATGGGAGATTGTATCGGCATCGTAAGGGATATTATGTATATAATATACAAATTATGTAGCGAAAAGAAAAAAACATATATCGCCAAAATACAGAAAAAACAAAGCAGCGTTATGGCTCTTTTTCACTACCCGCTGGTATTATGAGTCTTGCAGGTTTATCTGTACCGCACACTTTTTGGCCGTAACACATTGTAACTACCGCAACTTTCAAAAAGTCCTTTTTCAATTGGACTTCCATAGCACCGGTATTACAAGGTTGCCTGTCCGACCAAAAAGTGAGCGGTACAGCGTATACTGTCAAGATCCATACCGTAAACTGAAAGTCAGTAGTTATGGATTTTGCGCTTCAAAGCTGTAGCAAAAATACTACTAATAACTAAAGTGCTAAAAAGTACACAAACACTTATAAACTACCTATTAACTCCTAAACCGAGACCCTCCCGCATCGCAAACATTAAAATTAAATTATTAACCCCTAATCTGCCGCTCCGGACACTGCCGCCACTATAATAAACATATTAACCCCTAAACCGCCGCACTCCTACATCGTAAACACTAGTTAAATATTATTAAGCCCTAATCTGCAGTCCCTAACGTTGCCGCAACCTACATTACTGTTATTAACCCCTAATCTGCTGCCCCCAAAATCGCTGCCACTATACTAAAGTTATTAACCCCTAAACCTAACCCTAAGTCTAACCCTAACACTCACTAACTTTAATATAATTAAAATAAATCTAAATAAAAATTACTATCATTAACTAAATAATTCCTATTTAAAACTAAATACTTACCTGTAAAATAAACCCTAAGCTAGCTACAATAGAATGCGAGCTCAATCCTATTGGCTGATTGGATCAGCCAATAGGATTTTTTCACCTTTAATTCCGATTGGCTGATAGAATTCTATCAGCCAATCGGAATTCAAGGGACACCATCTTGGATAACGTCATTTAAAGGAGAATTCATTCTTGAAGATCCATCAAAAGAAGAGGATGCTCCGTGACGGATGTCTTAAAGATGGAGCCGCTCCGTGTCGGAAGGATGAAGATAGAAGATGCCGTCTGGATGTAGACTTCTGTGTCAGGGTTTCTTACCTTATTTGTTTGCCATGTGCTGCTGGCAGCCATTTATCTCACCTCTATTTCTGACTCTAGTGCATACTGTGTGATGCTGCTCATTTCCTGCACTTCCTTTATGGCCAGACTGGTGTACATCATTCGTGTGAGACAGGATGCAGTCTCAGAATTATGATGTCATCACTTATGATTTAAAGTGCCTCTGTTCAGTATGCTCTGCCCTTGCATTGTCTCAGACCTGTTTGTGAGAGCTCCTGTGTATTATGCTCTGCCCTTGCATTGTCTCAGACCTGTTTGTGAGAGCTCCTGTGTATTACCTGGCTGTCTGACGTCCCTCCTGGTTCCTGATCCCCGGCTTGTTCCTGACTTTGCTGTTCTCCTTGTTCCTGATTCCAGCTCGTCTGACTACTCGTTTTGGCTCCTGACTCCGCTCATCTGACTTTTCGCATTGGCTCCTGACTCGGCTCGTCTGACTACCAGCTCTGGTTTGATTCCTGGCTTGTTATTTGACTTGTGGAATTTTTATTATTTTTTGCTATTAATAAAGGTGTGATTATTTTTGAACTTCTCATCTCAGTCTGATTCCTGGCACCTTGACATTATGCATGGATGAACAGGATCACCGCTTGAATCAATTTGCACTAGCCCTGCAAACCCTGCTGATTCACACTGCACATTTGGACCAAAGTGTCCCGTAAGTTATGGCTTCTCCTGTTTCCACTGCTGCACCTAGTCCTACCAGGAGCATGTCCAGTTCTGCACCTCTACCTCAGCGATATGGAGGCAATCCTAATCAGTGCAGAGGGTTTTTGAACCAGGTGGGCATTTACTTTGAGATGTTACCTCTGGCGTTTCCCTCTGACAGAGCTAAGGTGGGATTTCTCATCTTGTTACTCTCTGACACAGCTCTTGCCTGGGCTAATCCCTTGTGGGAGACTAATAAACCTGTGATTTCAAATTACCCTGAATTTGTGGCCTCCTTTCGAAGAGTATTTGATGTTCTGGCTCGCTCCTCCTCAGCTGCTAAACGACTCATGTCCATTCAGCAAGTTAAAACATCTGTTGCTCAGTATGCCATTGAGTTCCATACGCTTGCCGCAGAGGTAGGTTGGAACAATGAAGCCCTTGTTGCCACCTTCATTCATGGGCTCTCTGATGCGATTAAAGATGAAGTTGCTGCTAGAGATTTAAAAGAAGATCTTGAGGCATTGGTGTTTTTTTTTATCCTAAGTGACATCAGACTAAGTGAGAGTTCCTCTTTCAAGGAGCGCTTGCAAAAGCCTCCTGTTCCGTTGTCTCTTACGTGTTCGTTCCCACCCATGCCTCCCTCTCCTCCCATGCCTCCTGGTCCCGAGTCACCAGGTACTGCTGTGCCAATGCAGTTGGGATTCACGCGTCTCTCCATGGCGGAGAGGGCCTTTAGGAGGAGGCAGGGGCTCTGCCTATATTGTGGGTTACAGGGCCACCTTTTGAAGTCTTGTCTTACATGGCCGGGAAACGCTCACACCTAAGGTCCTGTCACGGGGCAGACCTTGGGTGGTTTATCCTTGGCACTGGAACCACTAAAGGAGAAACCTTTGGTCACGGTTGTGCTTTCCTGGGTGGACTCCTCCAAAGTTGACTCTGGTGCTGCGGGATACTTCATTGACAGTGTTTTTGTATCAAAGCGCTCCATTCCTGTTTTGCCTCGGTTCCGTCCACTTGCTATTGAGGCCATTGATGGCAGGCCCCTTCAGCCGCACTCGTTACTCACAAAACTGCTCCGTTATCCATGGCTGTTGGGAGTCTCCATTTTGAAACCCTCCAGTTCCAGGTGATAAACTCTCCGTATTTTCCGGTTATCCAAAAGCACAATCCCAGTCTCAAAAGGCGCAGGTTCAAAATTTTGTCGTGGTCTCCGCAATGTATTTCCACTTGTCTTCGGAAACCAGAAAAAGTCTTGTGCACGTCTTCGGTATCTCAATTGCTAGAGGAGTACTGAGAGTTCCTAGATGTTTTTGACAAGGTGCGTTGCCAGTACATTGCCTCCTCACTGGTCTTACGATTGTGCCATAGACCTGCAAACCAGGACCATTCCTCCTCGGGGCCAGGTTTATCCTCTGTCTGTTGCAGAGAATTGTGCTATGGAGGAGTATGTTGCCGATGCTCTGTCACAGGGGGATCATCCACAAATCCTGCTCTCCTGCAGGGGCTGGCTTCTTGTTTGTGAAGAAAAAGGGTGGCGAGTTAAGGCCATGCATAGATTATAGGGGTCTTAATCGTCTTACCTTTAAGAATGCTTACCCTATTCCGCTCATTACGGAACTCTTTGACCGCCTCAAGGTATCTACGGTCTTTACTAAATTTGATTTGAGAGGAGCGTACAATCTTGTTAGGATCAAGGAGGGCCACAAATGGAAAACAGCATTTAACACCAGGAGCGGGCATTATGAGTATCTTGTAATACCCTTTGGCCTATGTAATGCTCCTGCTGTTTTTCAGGAATCTATTAATGATGTCCTACGAGATAAGGTGCAACAGTGTGTTGTGGTGTACTTAGACGACATCCTTATACACTCACCCACAATTGAGGCTCATCGTTCTGATGTTACATGGATTCTTCAGAGACTACGTGAGAATGGCCTGTTTTGTAAGCTCGAGAAATGTGAGTTCCATCAGACTAGGTTATGTTATCTCTGTTGCAGGGTTCTCCATGGATCCTGACAAGTTATCTGCAGTTCTGCAGTGGCCTCGCCCAGTTGGTCTTCGGTCTATTCAACATTTTTTTGGGGTTCGCCAATTACTATAGAAAGTTTGTTAAAAACTTTTCTTCCTTTGTGAAACCTATCACAGACATGACCCATAAAGAGAATGATCCACTCCATTGGTCACCTACTGCCAATAAGGCCTTTGATAGTCTTAAGACTGCCTTTGCTGCTGCTCCAATTCTGGCTCATCCTAACCCTGTCCTGCCTTTCTTTCTTGAGGTCGATGCGTCTAAGACTGGAGTAGGTGCCCTCTTGTCTCAACGTTCTATGCCTGATGATTCCTTGCATCCGTGTGTTTTTCTTCTAAGAAATTGTCTCCAGCGGAGTGCAAATATGAAAATGGCAAAAGGGAATTACTGGCCATAATTTTGGCACTCAAGGAATGGAGGCATCTTCTCGAGGGTACTAGCATGCCAGTGCTCATTCTTACAAGAATTTAACCTATCTATCTGAAGCAAAACGTTTGTCGCCCTGACAGGCCAGATGGGCACTATTTTTGTCTCGGTTTATTTATGTGGTCTCCTACCTGCCTGGTAGTAAGTATGTTAGGGCTGATGCCCTCTCTCGACAATTTTCACCTCTGTCCAAGGAGGAGTCTGTACCTACTCCAGTTATACCTCCTGACAACATTTTGGCTACCATACGTGCTAATTTGACTTCTCCCTTGGGGGAGGAGATCCTGGCTGCAAAAACCAATGCACCTCCTGAGAAACCTAGTGGTAAGTGTTTTGTTCCTAAGAATCTTTGAACTAAACTTTTGCACACTTACTACTATCCTAAAGACGCAGGTCACCCAGGCAAGAACCAAATGATTTGGTCTGTCACTCGACAATTCTGGTGGCCAGCTCTATGTTCTGATGTTGCTGCGTATGTTGCCTCCTACTCAGTTTGTGCACAGAATAAGACTCCTCGACGTCTTCCTGTGGGTCTTCTTCAACCTATTGCTAATGGTGAGCGTCCTTGGACACATCTTTCCATGGACTTCATTGTTGAGCTTCCTGTTTCCAATGGCAATACTGTTATCCTTATGGTGGTTGACTGTTTTTCTAAAATGTCAAATTGCATTCCCTTGAAGAAGTTGCCAACCGCTCAGGAGCTTGCTTCAATTTTTGTCCGGGAGGTCTTCCGTTTACATGGGTTACCCAAGGAGATAGTGTCGGACCGGGATAGCCAGTTTGTCTCCAGATTATGGCGTTCCTTTTGTGCTCAAATGGGGATCCAGCTTTCCTTCGCCTCGGCATATCACCCTCAATCCAATGGGGCTGTGGAACGGTCTAATCAAGCTCTGGAACAGTTCCTCCATTGCTATGTCTCAGATCACCACAATAATTGGTCTGAACTGTTACCTTGGGCAGAATTTGCTCGTAATAGTGCTAATAATGCTTCCTCCAAGTTATCCCCGGTCTTGGCGAATTATAGGTTTCAACCATCATTGTGGCCCAATTCATTCATGTCTCAGGGTATTCCGGCTTTGGAGGAGCCTCTCAAGCAACTCCGTTTCACGTGGGTGCATATTCAGGATTGCCTTCATCGTTCTATGCAGCGCCAAAAATTCCAGGCTGATCGTAGGTGTCTGCCCGCGCCTTCCTACCAGGTTGGTGAGAGAGTTTGGCTATCCTTGCGCAAGTTGAACCTTCATGTGCCTTCCAATAAACTGGATCCCCGTTATGTTGGTCCTTTTCGAATATTCCGACAGGTCAATCCTGTGGCCTACGCTCTTGACCTTCCTCCTGCAATGCGCATCTCCAATGTTTTTCATGTCTCCCTCTTGAAACCATTGGTTTGTAATCAGTTTACAACTGTGTTGCCTCGCCCCCGTCCTATCTTTGTTGACAACCATGAGGAGTATGAGGTCAGCAGCATTATTGACTCTCGTATGTCCAGGGGCCGAATACAGTATTTGGATCAATGGAGGGGCTACAGTCCAGAGGAGCATTCATGGGTTTACTCCTCTGATGTTCATGCTCCCGCCCTCCTCCGTGCCTTCCATGCCAGTTTCCCCAATAAGCCTTTTGTCCTCCCCGTGGGGGAGGGGTCATTGGGGGGAGGGTACTCTCAGGTTTTTCCCTGTTTTGTATGCCATGTGCTGCTGGCAGCCATTTTACTCACCTCTCTTGCTGACTCTGGTGCATACTGTGTGATGCTGCTCATTTCCTGCACTTCCTTTTTGTGGCCAGACTGGTGTACATCATCCGTGTGAGACAGGATGCAGTCTCAAAATTGTGATGTCATCACTTATTATTTAAAGGGCCTCTGTTCAGTATGCTTTGCCCATGCATTGTCTCAGACCTGTTTGTGAGAGCTCCTGTGTATTACCTGGCTGTCTGACATCCCTCCTGGTTCCTGATCCCTGGCTTGTTCCTGACTCTGCTGTTCTCCTTGTTCTTGATCCTCCTCTCCTTTGACTACTCGCTTTGGCTCCTGACTCGGCTCGTCTGACCATTTGCTTTGGCTCCTAACTCGGCTCATCTGGTTTTGATTCCTGGCTTGTTATTTGACTTGTGGAATTTTTATAATTTTTTTGCTATAAATAAAGGTGTGATTATTTTTGCACTTCTCATCTCAGTCTGATTCCTGGCACCCTGACATTCTGCCCGTCTAGAGGACCACTTCTTGCCGCTTGGATGAAGACTTCTCCCCGCTTCGTTGAGGATGGATGTCCGGTCTTCAAAAACTGTAAGTGGATCTTCGGGGGTTAGTATTAGTTTTTTTTTTAAGGGATTATTGAGTGGGTTTTATTTTTAGCTTAGGGTTTGGGCAGAAAAAGAGCTAAATGCCCTTTTAAGGGCAATGCCCATCCAAATGCACGTTTCAAGGCAATGGGGAGCTTAGGTTTTATAGATAGGATTTTATTTGTGGGGTTTGGTTGTGTGGGTGGTGGGTTTTACTGTTGGGGGGTTGTTTGTATTTTTTTTTTAATAGGTAAAAGAGCTGATTTATTTGGGGCAATGTCCCGCAAAAGGCCCTTTTAAGGGCCATTGGTAGTTTATTGTAGGCTAGGGTTTTTTATTTTGGGGGTGCTTTTTTATTTTGATAGGGCTTTTAGATTAGGTGTAATTAGTTTAAATATTTGATCATTTCTTTTTTATTTTGTGTAATTTAGTGTTTGTTTTTTTGTAATTTAGTTAATTGTAATTAATTAATGTAATTTATTTAATTGCAGTTTAAGGTTAGGTGTTAGTGTAACTCAGGTTAGGTTTTATACTACAGGTAAATTTTTATTTATTTTAGCTAGGTAGCTAGTAAATAGTTAATAACTATTTAGTAACTAGTCTACTTGGTTAAAATAAATACAAACGTGCCTGTGTAATAAAAAGTAAAACCTTAACTAGCTACAATGTAACTATTAGTTATATTGTAGCTAGCTTAGGGTTTATTTTACAGGTAAGTATTTAGTTTAATATAGGAATTATTTAGTTAATGATAGTAATTTTTATTTAGATTTATTTTAATTATATTAAAGTTAGTGGGTGTTAGGGTTAGGTTTAGGGGTTAATAACTTTAGTATAGTGGCAACGACTTTGGGGGTGGCAGATTAGGGGTTAATAAGTGTAATGTAGGTGGCAGTGATGTTAGGGGTGGCAGATTAGGGGTTAATAAGTGTAATGTAGGTGGCGGCAACATTGGGAGCGGCAGATTAGGTTTTAATAAATGTAGGTAGGTGGCGGCGATGTTAGGGGCGGCAGATTAGGGGTTAATAAGTGTAGGTAGGTGGCGATAATGTCGGGGGTGGCAGATTAGGGGTTAATACGTGTAATGTAGGTGTCTGCGATGTCGGGGGCAGCAGATTAGGGGTGTTTATACTCTGGGTTTATGTTAGGGTGTTAGGTATAAACATAAATTTTCTTTCCCCATAGGAATCAATAGGGCTGCGTTACGTAGCTTTACGCTCCTTTATTGCAGGTGTTAGGCTTTTTTCAGCCGGCTTTCCCCATTGATGTCTATGGGGAAATCGTGCACGAGCATGTAAAACCAGCTCAAAGCAGCGCTGGCATTTGAGTGCTGTATGGAGCTCAATTTTGCTCAATGGTGTAATATTGCCTGCTAACGCCGGGTTTTGGCAAACCTGTAACAGCAGCGTTATAGGGAGGTGAGCGGTGGCAATAACTTGCAAGTTAGTACCGAGCCGCTCATAACGCAAACCTTGTAATCTAGCCGAATATGAAAAACTGCATATAAAAAAACACAATAATCTAACCTCATATAAAAATATTAATAACACTGACAACTGTAGAAAATATATAAAAAATAAAAAAATAATTTATAATTGATTATATATCAATCAAATGGTACGCTCCAATGGCAGCAATACTATATGCTGTCTACATAATAAAAAAAGAGTTTTAAAAGCAGTTAGGATTATATATCAATCAAGTGGTACGCTCCAATGGCAGCAATACTATATGCTGTCTACACAATAAAATGAGAGTGTTAAAAGTAGTTAGAATATGGGTTCTAACGATTTATACAGGCTGATTGTACAGACTTGAATATAAAGGAGGTTTTTGTGTTACCATTGTGACAATGTACGCTGCTCTATTTATACATTTTTGTAAACATATTTTCTCTCTTGTTCACCATTGGATTATTGATTACCCAATGATATCCGTGTTCTTTATTTTAAAAGCCTCTGTGTAGGCACAATATGTATTCAGCCTGAGGAAACGACCAGGTTTTTACGGCCGAGAAACACGTTACAAAAACATATTAAAAAACAGTTTTTATCTTACACGGATGTCCTGCTTTTATTCTAAGCATCTGCTGTTATTTTAAACGGTGAAATACTGAAAATAGACGTCATTTCAGTAATCTACTTGTCATACCAGCTGCAGTAATCATTACTGCCTTTTTTACTCCTGGGTTTAACATAGATACAAAATGGGCACCTGTGGGAATTTGCAATTGCTGTGGTTCTATCACTGGGCCCCCTTATCCACACATAGGAAACTGTGGCTACAGCGTACTGACTGCCATATTAAGGGTCAGCTTGCCTGTCTGCACTTTCTTCGTTAAAAGTGCCATCACACTTGAGAGTACCTCTCCACTCGATCACCTGTTATATTGTTCGCACATCATATAAAACATATTGCACTATGAGGTGCTTTCTTTCTGTTCTTATGTTGTAGATGCACTGAATCACCATCGGTCACAAGAAAAGATGCCTCCATCTTGTTCAAAAACAGCACACAAAAAATACTTTTTTGACACTGACTTAATTTGTGATTATTTTTATATTGTTTGTATTAATATTTCTTTTCTCTCATTATTCCTATCTCTTATTATTTATTATTAGTTTTCATAGTCACTTTATGTTTCCATTTTTAAATGTATTTGCTTTTTCATTTCACGCCATTAGTGTTTTAAAATTTGAAGTCTAATTGCACATTTCATAGGTTCTTTCCACAGCGTCTTTTTATGTTTTTTAACATAAAATTCTGGGCTGTGTATAATATTTTTGTGACTTACAAAAGTGTAATTCTTCTTGGTATTAAGATTAAGTTCTTGAAAAAGAGCAAACATCTAACACATATAACACCCAGTATAACTTGCTTAAAGCTGTTTAGATAAACATTATCTATTCAGATTTAAATGCCATCTGTTCTTAAAGGTTTTTTTCTCATCAAAGGTATTAATCCGGTCAAGATAACTATGAATGGAAAGCCTTGTGAAATGCAATCTTTGTATGTTTAAAGAGAGAATGAGGTTTATTCCAGTTCATTAGAAGAGGGTTGTAAATTGCTCTACAAGTGTTTTTGTTTTGCTGAGTTTTTAAATTTGACAGTGGCACATTCTAGTCAATTACTATAAACATTTGAACAGAAATTAATTATACACCTAAGATTAGCCTGATTGACATCTTATATAGGTCACAACAATGGACTCAATATACTAAGCAATGTATGCTGCTTTTGAGCTTGCAAGCCTGCTTTCTGCAATGTGAGAAGCAGAGGTCACCTGACTGTTCTTTCTTACCCTCACCCCACCTCTGACTCGGCAGATATAAATCACCCTGAATAAGGGCTCGTTTCCATTGAGCCGTAAAAGATGGAGCCGTAAGCTACCCAAATTGCTGACAGCTAAAAGTAGTTTATGGCTCCATTCTAGTACCAGGTTTCCATTGAAATATTTTGCAGTGTGCGCGCAGTCGCTCTTTTCATGAAGGTGTAAATGAAAGGGACAGTCTACTCCAGAATTTGTCTTGTTTAGAAAGATAGATAATCCCTTTATTACCCATCTACATGCATTAACAAAACAGATATATTAATATGCTTTTTACCTCTGTGATTACTTTGTGTCTAAGCCTCTGCAGACTCCCCCATTATTTCAGTTCTTTTGACAGACTTGCATTTTAACCAATCAGTGCTGACTCATAAATAACACCATGGGAGTGAGCACAATGTTATCTATATGACACACATGAACTAGCTGGGAAAAACTGTCAAAATAAACTGAGTAAAGGGGCGGCCTTTAAGGGCTCAGAAATTAGCATATGAGTTGTATAAAATAGCATGCCTTATCTGAATCATGAAAGTTTAATTTTGACAAGACTGTCCCTTTAATGTTGTGTTAAAACTTCCATCCGACTTCGGATTTGCTATGGTAACCTGACCTTACACTAAAATGTATGTCTAACGTTTGTGCTGCTTATCTATGATCATTTCTAAAGAGAAACAAAAACAAAGATAAAATTATTTATAATACATTTTTTTTAAAACTATAAGCAAATACTACTTTTTATTATAGTTACATTTTCTTCTTTATTAATATATGTAATATATATTGCTTTCCTAGGCATAGGTCTAGTTTGGATGTGTTAGTTATGTGCTTACATATATTTTTATATTTAAATACATATTTATATTTCCGTAAGAACATTAGTGCAACTATTCCTATACATGGGACAACAATAAATATTACATACTGTATTACAATTTTATTCTACACATTTCAATGGGAACTAGGCCTCTTTTACGCATAGTCGAGCTGGGTGTAATTTTTGTCAAAGTATTGACAGCCTCCGACAGTGTATGGTTTGCGCTTTCATTGGAAACCTGGTGTAAATTAACCCTTAACGGCTTCTAATAATTTGTATTCATTGGTATAAAGCGCTATCAGAAGCAGTCAATACACAAAATTGGTTTAACAGCATTTTTATCAGTTTGTGACCTTGTGCAAACCTAATTACGACTCACTGGAAATTAGCCCTAAGTTTGTTCAGGGTAATTGACAGGACCTTCTCTTGAGTGATTGGTGAGAAGGGGGCAGCACCAATGGAAACCTGGTACAACAGATTCCGCAGCGCTGTCCATGGGTACAAAGATAAAAGTACAGTACAATACAATATAGAAGACACCAAAGTTTAACAAAACAAATACAGGGGGAATTGAGGGCCCTGTTCCCGTGGGAACTTACAATCTAGATGGTAGGAGGGTGAGAAACAGGAGGTGGGGACTGCAAAGGTGAGAATGATGTTAGTGTGGAGTTAGATGGGGCAGCAGTTAGGCAGGTAGAATTCATTTTTTACTGATTTAGAGATAGGCTTCCATGAACAGAAAGGTCTTTAGGGAGCATTTAAAGGAGGAAAGGTTAGGGGAAAGTCTAACAGCTCTGGGAAGTGCATTCCAGGTGGTTGGTGCTGCACGAGAGAAGTCCTGTAGCCTGGCATGGGAGGAGGTGATGGTAGAAGATGCAAGGAGCAGGTCATTGTTGGATCTTAGGGGGCAGGCTGGAGTATATTTCTTGATGAGTGAGGACAGGTAGGGGGGGCTACGTTGGTAAGGGCTTTGTAGGTCAGGATGAGAATTTTGAATTTAATTCTGCTGTTGATGGGTAGCCAGTGAAGGGACTCGCAGAGAGGTGCAGCAGATACAGAGCGTCGGGAGAGGTGGATTAGCCTAGCAGAGGCATTTAGGATGGATTGAAGAGGGGAGAGGCGGGAGAGAGGGAGGCCAGTTAGTAGGTTATTACAGTAGTCAAGTCGGGAGATTACCAGGGAGTGGATTAGCTGTTTAGTAGTTTCAGCACTCAGAAATGGACGGATTTTGGAGATATTGCGTAGATGGTTGCGACAGGAGGAAGAGAGCAATTGGATGTGGGGAATGAAGGACAGATTGGAGTCAAGTGTAACACTCAAGTGAACTTGTTCACAATAGGCTTAGTAAATGTGACACAATGTATTTTCTGATGATACAATTTGCATTCAGGTGGTTAAAACTGTAGATAAAGTTAAAATATGTTTATGTTCTTTTTGCATACGTTAGAGATACGATAAACAAGCAGTGCCTTTAATGGGTCAATGAATGAACAAAAAAAATACATTCAAGAAAACAAATGTTGATTAGTTGACATGGTTAAAACTGTTACTCTGTAGATGGGAAAGAGTTTTCTGTAGGTTTCACTATTCAATAACCATCCAGCATGTTGGTAATAGTTGATTAATTCCTTTGTCAGCCAATAAGCTTAACTGTTTCTCTTGTCTAATCCTGACTCCATAAAAAAGTGCTGCAACTGGCTTGCAACAGTATCACTAGCTACTACTTTAACTTTATTTAAGATTAAGATGCTATCCAGATGTTCCTCTTCGACTCTGAAGATGTTTTGCATAGAAAATAGTGAGAATATCAGACATTTTTT
>NC_069503.1:1099234289-1099266789 GCF_027579735.1 Bombina bombina | reverse complement strand
TAGCAAAAGAGCTGTTTAACTTTGGGCAATGCCCTACAAAAGGCCCCTTGGTAGTTTGGGGTGGGGGGGGGGGTCTGTATAGTGTCAGGGGTGTTTGTATTTTTTTTTTTACAGAAAAAGAGCTATTTAACTCAGGGCAATGCCCTACAAAAGGCCCTTTAAATGGCCCCCCAAAAGGCCCTTTTAAGGGCATTTGGTAGTTTGGGGGGTGGGGGTTTGTATAGTGTTAGGGGGTGTTTGTATTTTTTTTGGAGCAAAAGAGCTGTTTAACTCAGGGAAATGCCCTACAAAAGGCCCTTTTAACCCCCCCCCCCCCCAAAGGCCCTTTTAAGGGACCCTTTTTTAGTTTTTTTTTATTTTTGTAATGGTAGGTTTTAGTGTAAGGCAGGTTAGGTTTTATTTCACAGGTAAGTTTGTATTTATTTTAACTAGGTAGTTATTAAATAGTTAATAACTATTTACTAACTAGTCTACCTAGTTAAAATAAATACAAACTTACCTGTGAAATAAAAATGAAACCTAAGCTAGCTACAATGCAACTATTAGTTATATTGTATCTAACTTAGGTTTTATTTCACAGGTAAGTATGTATTTAGTTTTAAATATGTATTATTTAGTTAATAATTGCAAATTTAATTTAGATCTAATTTCAATATGTTTAAGTTAGGGGGTGTTAGGGTTAGGTTTATGGTTAGGGTTAGATTTAGGGTTAGGGTTATGTTAGGGTTAGGGTTACGTTAGGGTTAAGTTTAGGGGTTAATATAGTTTATAGTTGTTGAGATGCGAGGGGCTGGAGGTTTAGGGGTTAATAGGTTTATTTAGTGGTAGTGATGTGGGAGGCCAGAGGTTTAGGGGTTAATAACTTTATTTAGTTGCATAGATGTTGGGGAGCAGCGGAATAGGGGTTAATAACTTTAATATAGTTGCAGCGATGTTGGGGTGCAGCAGAATAGGGGTTAATAACTTAAGTATAGTGGCAGCGATATCGGGAGCGGCAGATTAGGGGTTAATAATTTTATTTAAGTGGCGGCAATATTGGGAGCGGCACAGTAGAGGTTAATAACTTTAGGCAGGTGTCGGCGATGTCAGGGGCAGCAGATTAGGGGTGTTTAGACTCAAGGTTTATGTTAGAGTGTTAGGTTCTTTACTTTCCCTTAAGCGCTCAAAACTCGTAATCTAGGTGAGTGTAAAGTAAATACTCTGCTATAAAAATAAATATTTTATTATTTTGAAGGAATACAAGGGTATACTTAAAATTGAAATAAGTTTATAGAGATGAGATACTGTATGTTATTTCCCAATTTAGAGTAATTTCACTTAATTAGAATAACAATTTTTCTGATGGTTTTGAAAGGGTTTTGCACTGCATTAACACTCACTTAAGAGTGAGAACCATCTATCCGTGAGAAAACACTTTGGGCTAGATTACAAGTGGAGTGTTAATTTATCTTGCGTCCGCAAATGGGTAATTTTGCCGATTTATGGGTGCGCAAGAAATAACCAGACATGACAAGTGGCTGGTTATTGCTACCGCAAGCAATCCAAAAATTAACCAGAGGTCAGACCTCTGGTTAATTTATAAAAAGTGCCCAAATTGGCCCCAAACTTTAGTGTGAGGTCCTGCTTAAATAAAAAGAAAAAAAAAGAAATAGCAGCTTTAATTTTTTTATTTTTTTTTAAACGGCATAAATCAATTTTATGGAATTAAATGTGGCGGGTACGAGCTGTTTGAAAAAAAAAAAACCTGCACTGAAAAGTGCCTTTACATTGTGGTCTATGGAAAGACAGTGTTTCCTGTAAATATATATGTATATGTTTATATACATATATATTTCTGTGTTAATATGCATATATACACATATAAACACATAAATATATATGTATATATTCATATACATATATATTTAATCTAAAAAAAAGAAAAAAAGTGCATCCTCCGATTCAAATGAAAATTTTTTATTAACACATATAAGCGCTTAACAGTATGCACTTACAAGATTTCAGTTAAAATACGCCTGTAAAATAGCCCATCTGATATAGCAGGTAGACTGTCCTTTGTTTCCTCCGGTACACCGCTGCCTCTTTAAATCCTGCAGTCTCCGTATGCAGTCAATCTTTTCAGCTCCAGAATTTCTTTAGAGCGAGTAAAGGGCTAAGCGGTCTTTCTGGAAACAGGGGTAGTGTACAATGTGATCCTCAGTTCTCGGTCCTCAACGCGTTTCCCCTTATGCCGGTCGGGCTTTCTCAAGAGGTAAGCTTGTCTGGTGGCTATGGCAATTGCGGGCCTTTTTGTATTGTAAAAGTAACTCCCCTCAGATTGGAACAACCAATCAATAAATTTTTAATGGTGACGTTGCCATAGAATATCCAAACCCAGTTGCTGTCATTGTCTGTGATATTACCATTTCGTGAATGGAACGAACAAATTGTCCTTATATGTTACAAATATAAATACAAAATGGTAACAATCTGTTATAAACATATTTAAAATGGGTGCTTGTTCAGCGCTTAAAACCACTGTAATAAAACACTATAAAATTATATAAAATTCACATACAAATAACCGTATTAAACTCAATTCATAAAAATAAGCTAAAAATTAATATGTTAAAAATGAATATGAGATATTAAAGTTGCTAAGATTTCGGTAAGTAATAGAATTCAGATAGAAAGTTTTACCTTGTGCAATTAATAATTTAGGTTTCATGATTTTATTATTCAATAATAATACTAAAATTGATAATGATAATGATAATAAGAAGAGAGAGTATATTTCATATAAAAACTGATAACTTCAGGTACCGATTTAGAACTGATTTTAGGAATAATAAAAATCCACTAACTATACGAATAATATATTCTAATATCTGTCACATAAAAGCCTGTATGTCCACATCTACATTTAATCCTTTTGGTTCTGAACTATTTAATTTAAAAATCCAGTACGTCTCCTGCTTTCTTAATTGAAGTAGTCTATTTTCCACCTTTGGTGGTATCCAATCAATCACCTGGATTTTTAGTGACCTAGGGTCGCAGTTATGAACCTCCACAAAGTATTTTGATACACTATGTTTCATTAGTTTGGTTTTAATGTTATATAGATGTTAACTGAAACAACTTCTTATTTTCCTTTTGGTACGCCCTACGTATTTTAGGCCACACCCACAGGTAAGTAGATATACTACATAAATAGCATCACAATTATTTTTGTATTTAATTTCAAATTCTTGGGAGTTACCTGGATTGCTAAATTTTATTGAAGGGTCAATGTGAGTGCACATACTGCACCTGGATTTCCCACATTTTTTGGTTCCTTTCAGGTTGGACAACCAATTGCTGTTATTCTTACTCACGGTTATATTACCCTTTAATTTACTCGGTGCTAAAATGTTTTTTAAATTCCTGCCCTTTTTGTAAATGATTTTTGTATGGTCTCCCAATGTGGTTCCTAAAATTGGATCAGCCTTTAAAATTGGCCAATGTTTATTCAAAATTTTATGAATTATATTGGAACCCTCATTGTAGGTGGTAATAAATTTTGCATCCTTATTAGTGTCTATTGTATTATGTTCCACAATAGCTCTATCCTTTGCTATGTTTTTATATTTTAATAGTTCTTTTCTATCCTGATTTAAAGCTCGTAATTTTGCAGTTTTAAATAAATTATTATTGTACCCTTTCTTCAGGAACTTATTATCTAAAATTCTAGCTTCGCTTTCAAAATCACTGATGTTACTACAGTTTCTCCTGAGTCTTAGATATTGGCTATAAGGAACATTTTGTATCCAATTCTTTTTGTGATTACTATTGGCATTAATAAAACTATTTTTCTCTGTTGGTTTCCTGTAATTTTTCACTGATACCAATTTTTGTTCATCCTTAAATAGTATCAAATCTAAGAATTCTATTTGATCCTGAGAATGTTTCCCTGTAAATTTTAAATTATAACTATTGTTGTTTAAATACTCATAAAATTTCATTATACTCTCTACAGTACCTCTCCAGATAATTATAATATCATCTATATATCTGTTATAATATTGAATATTGGTACTGTAGGGATTATTAGTCCAGATGTGTTTTAACTAATACCCATTAACGTACAAATTTGCATAGGATGAAGCAAATGTCCCCATCGCTGTACCTCTATTTTGTAAGTAACATTTATCTTCAAAATTAAAAAGATTATGTGTCAAGATAAACTTCATACTGTCAATAAGAAATTCTATATGTTCAGTGGGAATTCTCCATCTTTTGAGTTCTAATCTGACTTCCTCCACACCTGCATCATGTGGGATGCAGGTGTAGAGGGAGGATACATCACACGTAACCCACCAAAGAAATCTTAGCAACTTTAATATCTCATATTAATTTTTAACATATTAATTTTTAGCTTATTTTTATTAATTGAGTTTAATACGGTTATTTGTATGTGAATTTTATAGTGTTTTATTACAGTGGTTTTAAGCGCTGAACAAGCACCCATTTTAAATATGTTTATAACAGATTGTTACCATTTTGTATTTATATTTGTAACATATAAGGACAATTTGTTCGTTCCATTCACGAAATGGTAATATCACAGACAATGACAGCAACTGGGTTTGGATATTCTATGGCAACGTCACCACTAAAAATATATTGATTGGTTGTTCCAATCTGAGGGGCGTTACTTTTACAATACAAAAAGGCCCGCAATTGCCATAGCCACCAGACAAGCTTACCTCTTGAGAAAGCCTGACTGGCGTCGGGGGAAACGCGTTGAGGACAGAGAACCGAGGATTACATTGTACACTACCCCTGTTTCCAGAAAGACCGCTTAGGCCTTTACTCGCTCTAAAGAGATTCCGAAACTGAAAAGATTGACTGCATACGAAGACTGCAGGATTTAAAGAGGCAGCGGTGTACCGGAGGAAACAAAGGACAGTCTACCTGCTATATCAGATGGGCTATTTTACAGGCGTATTTTAACTGAAATCTTGTAAGGGCATACTGTTAAGCGCTTATATGTGTTAATAATTTTTTTTCACTTGAATCGGAGGATGCACTTTTTTTCTTTTTTTTAGATTGTACTACTCCTTATCTGAAGCACAAGAGGCAACAGATAGAAAAGCAGCACCCGGCACAATAAGAAAATCGCCTGCAGCGTCCACTACCTCTTTGAGACTTATTTGAAGGAGATGAGATGAACATAAGTGAGCTGTGTTAAACGTAACAAGACAAATTGGACAGACTCTATATACAAGTCGTATATACACATACAAATTAATGAACATTGCACAAATTATAGAACTCTTCCCTGTGTGCACTCATATTGATTTATACATGTGGTCAATTTTTATTAAGTCTTACTAATATTATAAGTTGCCCAATTTGCTACTGAAGTGTATAGAATTGGCATTTATTTTCTTTTACTTTGTATATCATATCACATATATTTGGGGAATATCTGTGTGACTTACGTTAGCGCCTATATATCTTTTTCTTGTACATATATATTTAACATTTTCTGCCCCCTTCGCTGCACTAGGTTTTGTGCCGTGTCTCACAGCATGAGAATGAGGCTCTTATTGGAGCCTTTGGAAGCACACTCATGATCTGGCCCTTTTTATTTGCACTATTTAACTTTTTGCTTTTGTGTTGATTTGCAAAAAATCTACAAAAATGCTGTCTACATATAGACTTTATGCCCCTGTTTCCGCGCAAGCCTTCAAGCTCTCCAGAAACAGTATTTATGATGCAGTGGTCATATTATGTTGAGAGATGGGTTCCCATTAAGAAAATCTATCCACCCATGATCTTTGGTAGTAGAAAGTATTTTGCTGCCCGCATTTATCATTGAACAAGCAGCAGCTCATGCAATCCCACCCAATTCTGGTCAATGACCTTGGTCAAGTTAGTCTAGGGTGATTGTAAGACATCAGTTAAGAGCTGGTGGAGAGGTTAAGAAATAGCGGTCTGATGACCTCTGCTTCATTACTATTGGCTGCTGAAAAAGCTCTAAAACTGCATTCACGCCTTGATAAATGCATTGAATATTGGTCTTGACAAATTGGAAAGCTTAATTCTACTCCTTGATGGTTTAGAATTCAAATAATCAAATACAAAAAAACCCCACCCATTTGTGAGGCAGCATGTTAGGATGTTAAGATATTTGCAAGAAGACTGCGCTACAATTTTTATGCAGTGTTAAACATTTTGACATATACAAAAAGCCAAGCGCCTTTTAACGCTTGCTAATATCACAGAGCATCATCATTAGGGGGACCATATTGCCGCTTTAAAAGGGATTCATGAAAAATACATATGTCAGGGTTCTTATACAAAACATTTCTTTAAAAAGCCCTGAAAACAGCCCTGACATATGTATTTTTATATGTATCCCTTTTTAAAGTGGCAATATTATCACCCTAATCTTCATCCTCGCTCTTGTAGTAGTTCTTCCTATGCCCCTATTGAATACAAAATACAGTTTGGCGCATGCTTAGATTAGTGTAAAAAAAAGCGGGTTATGTCCACCGCACATCGATAAATGCATTTATCCTTGCACAAGCAGTGCTGGTGAACTGCTGATGCAACGCCAATTCCCTGCAGATTCGCCGCCAATCGGCCGCTAGCAGGGGGTGTCAATCAACCCGATCGTATTTAATCGGGTTGATTTCTGGCGATCGCTATCCGCCTCCTAAGTGCAGGCGACAGGTTATGGAGCAGCGGTCTGCTTCATAACTTATGTTTCCGGCGAGCTTCAAGCTCCATACGGAGCTTGGATAAATATGCCCCAATGTCTCATTTCAAAGTTTTTTCATCCTTTTAGATGGACAATATAACCTCTGATTTTAAATCATAATATTTATATTTTAAAATCATAACATTCATTTTTAGTCCATTTAAATACCGAGAAAATATTTACAAATAAATGTTCTTTTTTTTCTCTTTTTTTTAAGCCCCATGAGTAATTCTCAACACTGGCTCATAAAAGTAACTATGTTCTGTCCCTCGGTTTTCTTGCTCTGGGTTCATAATTATATCTGAATACAGATTGTTTAAAATTTTATTTTTCTGCACATGATGAGCTCCTATGTTAGTAAATACAAGTGTTACTTAAGGCAATAAAAATGTAAACATTGTAATGTTATATTACTATGGCAACAAAGTCTTCTACAAATATTAGGCATAATAAATTAATAATATTCAAACACCTAAGACATTCCTCATTGAATTTACTATAATGCTTTGGTTAAATATGTTCCTTCCATTAATATTTGAGAAAAACCCTTGCAAACTCAGCAATATGTATTTTCTTATATGTTTTAATGGGTTTAAATAGATTTTGCTGCAATGTTAATTTGAATTTTAACAACAGTCGATGTACAGGGTACATTGGACGTCGTTCACATGCCCTCTTATTGGGCATTGTTTATAGCGCAGGTCTTGCAGATATCAGCAACACCACACTATATCTTCAAGACATGCAGAACTAGCACAGCGTTGCCTCTGTCTGCAAAACTGCGCTAGTAAAGCCATAAAGACCGCACGACATACAGAGTACGTTGGTCATTAAAAGGTCAAGCAGTAGATTTTTTTCCAACTGAATTTAAAATTTTACTTTTATATTACACAGAGCCATCATATGTTAAAGAACTATTTTACAAGCTGGTGTCTCAAATGCCCGTGCACTTTTACAGCTTGCTCCACTAGGAGTAGGACTTCAACAACTAAACAAACAGCTTATCCAAGTACATAGAGTGTGGTGAATAATTAATACAATTTCACCCTTCCCTTTTCACACTTGGGGGTAGATGTATCAATCAGTGGATGCTGCAATCTACCCCCAAAGTTTTAGGTCCGCCTGAAACTTAAGTTAAAAAGCAGCGGTCGTTCTGAACTGATCGGCAGTCGATTGGCCGCAAATGTGCAGGGGCGGCATTGCACAAGCATTTCACCAGAAATGCTTGTGCAATGATATATGCTGACATTTGATAAATCTATCCCATGATCTAGATGAGTGTGCAGATGTCTCCAGTCCTATATAGCAGCAGTGTATACTATTTTTATAAATCTTATTGCTACCATATATTGTTTGAAACGTGCATGCTCCTGAGCCTTGATATGCATGTTCTTTAATTAAAAATTTCATATTGGTTTTTTTTCTACTTTTACACTGTCTGCATAAGCAATAATGAATGTTTAAAGGGACACTGAACCCAAAATTTTTCTTTGGTGACTCAGATAGAGCATGGCATTTTAAGCAACTTTCTAATTTACTCCTATTATCAAATGTTCTTCATTCTCTTGGTATCTTTATTTGAAATGCAAGAATGTAAGTTTAGATGCCAGCCCATTTTTGGTGAACAACCAGGGTTGTTCTTGCTGATTGGTGGATACATTCATCCACCAATAAAAAAGCTCTGTCCAGAGTTCTGAACAAAAAAAAAAGCTTAGATGACTTCTTTTTCAAATGAAGATAGCAAGAGAACGATGATAATAGGAGTAAATAAGAAAGTTGCTTAACATTGCATGCTCTATCTGAATCACAAAAGAAAAAAATTGGGTTCAGTGTCCCTTTAATTTTGACTTTAATGTAAAAAATAGCCATTTTTTTAAAATGATGTTTAAAAAATACAGAGCATTTTACAGTAAACTGTATTGGCTTCTACTTCATTATCAGATAAGCCATTATACAATATTAATATCTAAAGCAATCATAACCATGTTTACACTGTGTTACATGAACAGTCAATTTTAAAAGCTTCATTTTTAAATCTGTAATAGAAAACACATGTACGTGAAAATGGGGTGTTTAATTATTCAGGCAAGCCGATGTACAAGACAAATATAAGCCTACTTTGTATGAGACCTAGTTAACACACTAGTGTAAAACTGTCTGGTTTGTGACATATTTTTCAGTTTTGTACTTAATCATTACTAGGTGAACTGTCATAAAATGGAGAAACCAGTAAGATGAATGGATTGTATTTTAGGCTAATGTTTTTATGTCACAAATAAACTATGTCTGAAGAAAAATATTTCATGTTCACCAACATAAATCATTTTCTGAATATCATTTTTGTTTCTTGTTGATTCCTAAAAGAGGTACAGTCTTCTGATAGCAAATTTGTGTTATAAATTAATTTACTTCTATATGGGTTCTGTTACAAAGCAGATTTTTTTTTTCACTGTGCTTTTGTCACTTTTGTTGCTGAAATTATTCTACCTTGCTTTTTATATTTTAGCATTTAATAGGAAAGTTAAAATAAAGCAATATTTATAGTAAAAACAATGTGAAAATTTGTATTCGATTTAAAGGGACACTCAAATTTACAATTTAAAAAACAAACAAGCAAACAGAACTTTCTCATTTTATTTCTGTTTAAAAATGTACTTTCTTGGTATCCTGTGATGGATAACATATCTAGGTAGGTTTAAAAGTGTACATAAGTCCCAAACACTATTTGGGGTGAAACTAGGCCCCAGGGCAAATGCTTCAACATAGTCCCATTTTACATTTGATGATAGGGTTTCCCTCTGTTGTTATTACAAAAAAACAACACATTTTGTTTTACAATTTGATATAGTTTGGTACAACAAAATTATTAACACAAATCATCTGCATTTACACAGTCTAGCTTAATACATTTAACAACTTTCTTCAAATCTGTGATTTCTATTTCACATTTAAGGCACAGTGGGAGTAAGGACTAAGCGGCCTATTCAAAATCAAGCAAACCTCCCAGTTTGCATGAAAACTCACTTCAAAATTTAAAACCAAGTGAACCGTGATTTACCCCACCTATCGCTGACCGTGTGAAACATTGCATGAAAAGTATGAGGATGCATTTTTTTCAAGGCTTCGTATAGTGTATTGTTTAAAATGCTTTTCAAAATAAAGTGATCTTTAACGCTTTGGTTAAATTTATGCCAAAACTCTCCTCAAAAAACATCTCATCTGCGTGGAAGAGAAAAAAAAACTTTTCATTTTTTTAAGTACAATGGAATAGCCAATAGGAATGCAAGGGTTACCCTAAAGGGGGTACCTCGCATTCAAACTTCAGTGTGGGTCAGGTGACTATATGAAGAGGATGTTGTGATGGAAGAAATGACTGCTGGGATAAATATGGATCAAGTAGGTTTTTTTAGATAGCCTTTTTTTGGGGTGGGAATTAATTGTAGAATGGTGAAGTGTTTTTGTTTTGTTTGAAAAAGAGCAATGCCCTACAAAAAGCCATTTTAAGGGCTATTATTTAGTTTAGTGTTAGTATAGGTTTTTATTTTGGGGTGGGGTTTTTCTTAAGTAGGGCATTAGTCTTAGAATAAGCATAACTATTTTTATATTTTTTTCTGTAATGGTAGCTTTTTTCAGGTACTGTTTGTTTTTTTTACAGGTAAGGTTAGTTTTTATTCTCGGTTAACTAAGGGGGTGTAAGGTTTGGGGGATTATCTGATTAGAAAGTTTAGAGGTTAGTGGGTATGTTGTGGTTTTGGGGTAATAGAGTAGCTGGGTAGTTAAAGATATAGGTGTGTGGTGGATTAGGGGTTCATATTGTAGTTAGGATTTTGCCCTGGGCTATGTGAGTTGGATTAGGAGTCAATAGAGTAGTTGGTACTTTGTGGTGTGCTTTGTCACGGGTTTGGGGTTAATAATGTAGTTCGGACTTTGCAGTGGGCTATGTGGATGGTTAGGGGTTAATAAAGTAGAGGCTTATGGCGATTCGGGTTAGCATGCGAGTATGAGTGTTAGGCTTTTTTCTGTACATCACATCCACAACTCCAAGCACCAGCCAGTTCCGTAACATGGAAGTGTAGAGGGTTGTGAGTCAATCCAGAATGAAGCTTGTCTATCCCGGAGCGCTCGTACTGCGGTGGATCAAACCACCAACTGTAGTCAGATACACAATGTAACTAGCACTTGAGTGAGTCAAAAATAAAATAAAAAAACCTTATTAAGTCATATTAAAAATATATACATCAGCAGGGTCAGGATAGAGACAAAATAACCGTCTATCGCATTTTGCAGCCCCTAGTGTCGCTTACTCATAGACTATTGGTGTACTTTTGTTGTTCCTATTTATATTAAAACAATATTAACTCCCGTGGGTTGCTTAAAGAAACTACATATAAAAACAACATGTTGGTGGAAAAAGGCTCTTAATAGTTCACTCTTAAGAAAAAAAACAGGTCTATCCAAAACAGGGCTATAAATACAATATCAAATGCAGTATAATTGAAAGATTCACATATACATCTATGTTAAATGCAGTAGAGAATTTGATTTTTCAGATAATAGGATCATAAGAAACAAGTAAATAATAAGTGATGTTAATTAATCATTATGATCAGTATATCCATACATTATAAATCCCACAGTAAAGGGAAGGAAAGATAGGATATATATGGTTATAACCATCAAACTGATATCCCGGTCTCTGACATGTTCGCTAAACCTGATTCTAACCTCTTTGTTTTCCAAATGTATTGTATGGAACATCAGTTACAAGTGAGTAAATATACTACAGACTTCATGGTACAATTAGCAAAACGTTTGATGTAATACTTGTTTTTAGATGGAGACACATATTACACTGGCTACTGCCACATTTAAAATTACCATGTTTGAACAGCCAATTTATGCCAGTATCATGTTTAGAAAACAATCTTGGAACAAGGCTTGTGCCAAGTATATGTACTTTTTGCCACAAATGTGCATTCTTTTAACAAAGGTTTAAAATTTCACCTCCTGCAAGAATATATACATTTTTATTAAGAATTTTGGTGATTGAATGGAATTGACTTGTGTATTCAGTGGTGAAAACTATATTTTCTGGTGGTTGAATTCCCTTATTTTTACATTTGTAGTTAGCATGTAACAAATAATAATTATTTTGAACCTCTAACATGCATGATTCTAGATCTTTTTCGTTGTATCCTCTGCATAATAGTCTGTTCTTCAGTTCAAAAGACTGTTAGTCATAAACTTTGATGCCAACATTTTGTGGAATATTGGTATTCAATGATACAATATCTACAGCCATCCATGAGTATTTTTCCTTTGTTTGACATCTTGTATTGTGTTGAGTAAATGTCCAGTATATTTTATATAACTCAATTGCCTCATGGCTATAGGCTGTAGAATCTTATCTAGCCACTTAGCCAAAGGCTCAAACACTGAATTACTGTCTGACACAATTGGCCTACCCGAAGGGTGTCATACATTTTTTGAATTTTGGGAACATAATAGTAAATGGGAGTCACTGGATTACTGGGAATGAGTGATCCTGAATCTTTAGTAGAAAAAAATCCTAAAGCTATCTTCTGAAACCAGAAACGTTAACTCTAATTAATCTAGCTCAATATATTTGATCTATATACAGTATTTGTTAGTACAGAGAATTTCAAACCAATCTATATATATATATATAATTTGTTTGTACTTAACATTTTGCAGGCTTTATTCATTTTCTTACGTATGTGTAAATAACTTGCATTTTCTAGACAAATATGGCAGCAAATATATAAAACAATATAAAATATAGTATAATAAAAATGTGACAGGCAATCATTTTTCTTTAAAAGAATATTTTTATAAATTCTGTATAAAAAATAGAAAATACATAAAGACCTCAACAGCCCCCAACTCACCCCTACCCCACCAGAAATACAATTAAATGCCCAACACTATCTCATCATACGTAATCTATAAAAACCTCAAGAAACCCCACCCCCAAAAATAAAAAATACCACACCTGACCAAAAAGAACAACCCCAAATCAGGCAGGACTTGGAATTGCAATCAATGCCCAGGTGCTCACACCCTGCATGCCACCTATGTGAGTTTTAAACTTGAAATATTAAAATATTAAAAAAATTGCACTAAGATAAATGAAAGCTTGAAACATTTTTTAATTAAAAGTTACAAATTTCAGTTTTTTCATAAGTTTAATAATAATATTTGTTTTGTTATAAGACTGTATAGGATAGAAATGTGTCTCAGGGCCTGATATTCAAAACCTTGCCACACAGGCGAGATATTCTAAGAAGTCTTGCTGGTATGGCTGACGCAAGGCCCTTAAAAAAAAAATTAGAAACACAAATGTTAACTTGAGACATGTCTATGTTGCTATGCAGTCTAGTTTATGTGAAACAGAGACACCTACATCCCAATACAAGGTTTTAAAAAAAAAAATCCCAAAGGTTTTGTGTAATTTCTCTCCATGCCAGCGAGGTTTTGAATATCAGGCCCTCAGAGACACAGATGCTAATAATAAGGGAGAGGTCAGAAGTTATCACCTTCACTAGGGATACGGAATTCATAAAGACTTTATTGCCTTATGAAGTACCTTGTCTCATGACATTATCTTGCTATTTGAAAGCCAACAAGGTTGTCTCAATTGTTTTATTAAGTTACCACAGCCTCATTTTTTTTTTTTTTTTGTTCTTTAAGATTTTTAAAGCATTTTTATATGATGCTAGCATCCTTCACAGTGGAACTAATTCTATGTGCTGAGGGATGAACAATTACGCCATATATAATGCTCCATTGATTATAATGGAAAGTCACTCGCAATTAGCAGATATGACGAGGTAAGGGTACACATCTTTTGCAATACTGGGCACATTTGTTTCCATAAGATATTAGTTTCAAAATAGGTTTTATTGAATCTAAGACAATATCTAATGGATTGGAATGGGGCCATTGACCGTTAAATAGTCTTCAGAAAGTAAGAAAAGGTCTCTGTTTAAAGAAAGTGACTAACTGACAAGTAAGTCTGAAAACAAACATAAATCTACTTGAAAATCTCTATTTAATCTCTATTTAACAGGGGTTAATGGTCAGGAAATCCATTATCCACAGCAACTTTGCTAAATTGAACCCGCTCGCCACCAAGGGTGAAATATCAGATGTCTACATTTTGATATCTACATTTAACCAGCTCCCAACCTATTTCAGATCTATTTTCCCTATTTCCCTACATACTCCTGATTAGTAATGATGTATTTCATACAGGACACATTTGCTTTTAAAGAAATAAGACCACTGAAAGTACCTACAACACTGATGTCAAATTGCTGTGTGAGTTACCTGCTAGAAAGGGGGCATCCGATTACCCTTTTTTAGCATTGTGAGGCACTGCTAAGGTTTAAAGGCTGGCTGTTCTGGATTTATTCACTTCCAGGCTACTCGTATGTGCAACAATAATGTCCTATAGGAAATTTAGCTTCCTTTATAACATGTTGCATTGATTTTACATTAAAGGGACATTAAACACTAAATAAGAAATTGCTTGAATGATGTATTCAGAGCAAAGATTAGCCTTAGAATAATTTGTACATGTATTTTTAAAAATTATAGTAGCTGTTTAAATATTGAATAAATAAGGGTAAAGTTAAAGTCCATAAAGCAATGGGTGCCGTCATATTGTAACTTAGGTTACACTCAGGCCTGTTAGGAATGGTTATAAATGGCTTACTATAGTGTGCAACCAATGACTGTGGGGAATATAGCTGTGTCTGCACTTCCATGTTTAACATGAATTGGAAAGTCATATTGTAACTTAGGTTACACTCAGGCCTGTTAGGAATGGTTATAAATGGCTTACTATAGTGTGCAACCAATGACTGTGGGGAATATAGCTGTGTCTGCACTTCCATGTTTAACATGAATTGGAAAGTCCACAATATTCAGAATTAAATTACATGAAAGGAGAACAAAATAAATAATGAAATTATAATGCAAAGTTGTTTTCCTAAATGCAATTAAACAATTTATATTAATATATTGAGGTGTTTAATGTCCCTTTCATAATGAACACAGCATAATGCACATTAGAAATTTGGATACATAAATTAAAGTTGATGCATTTCTTAGGACACTGTTGTGTTTGTAAATTAAATCAGTGGGTTTTCGCAATGTTGGCAATTAACACAATCATTTGTTACTAGACTCAATGAGACTGAAATATTGAAAGCATTGACCGTGTGACTCAAATACTGTACATGTTTTTGTTTTTAATATTTCAGGTAGCACTGATATTGGCCTCTAATTAAGCCTTCTGAGCATGTGCAAAGGATGCCAAAGACACTGGAGTATCACACAATTCTCATGTTCATTTTCATATGGACTTTGACCGACCTTCATACAATCAAAATATATATGGACAAGGCATAAGTATCATTCTACAGCTAATTCATTTTTGGTGATGACTGACTAAAATATTAGATTCACTTTTTGGGATCAATTTATAATATTTTTGCAATTAAAATTATCATGTTTAAACATCCAAAACTTTATTCCACTCATAAATTAAAAAAGAAGCTTGTATTACTTTTGTGTACACATTACTTAGATTAAAATAATGATTTGATATATATTTTTAACATTTATTTTAAAATATGGAACTTTAACAAAAAAAAAAAAACTTCCATAGAGCCAAGAAATGTAACTCTGAACAAGCAATTTTTAAAAAAAACTTTAAAGGGACACTTAACCCGAATTGTTTTCTTTTTATGATTCAGAAAGAGCATGCAATTTTAAGCAACTTTCTAATTTACTCCTATTATCAATTTTTCTTTGTTCTCTTGCTATCTTTATTTGAAAAAGAAGGCATCTAAGCTATTTTTGGTTCAGTACCCTGGACAGCACTTGTTTATTGGTCGGTTAAATTCATCCACCAATCAGCAAGAACAACCCAAGTTGTTCACCAAAAATGGGCCGGCATCTAAACTTACATTCTTGCTTTTTAAATAAAGATACCAGGAGAATGAAGACAATTTGATAATAGGAGTAAATTAGAAAGTTGCTTAAAATTGCATGCTCTATCTGAATCACAAAAGAAAAAATTTGGGTTCAGTGTCCCTTTAACATTTAACAAAAAACAAACTAATAATTCGAAAGAGCAAAGTAATTACACACAGAACAAGCAAATATTTAAATATTTTGGTATTTAACAAAAAATATTAATAATCATTTCAAAGATCAAAAAAATGACACCCAGAACAAGTACATTTTTAAAAACATGTACATTTAACAAAAAATTAAAAAAAAAACTTCCAAAGAGTGAAGAAATGACACGCATACATGCAAATCAGGATATGCAAATGAACATCAAGATGCCCCACCTTTCTGCTTTCAGTAGCAATTTTAAAGCACATACTGTATGTCCTTATGCCAGCACAGTGCCTTTATTATTGCTATTATCAGTTATTTGTAGAGCGCCAACATATTCCACAGCGTTACTCTAGACAAAAGGGGATAGACGCAAGAGAATTCTGGACAGCTATTTCTGTCCTATTTTCAGTCTCATTAGACCTCATCCAGTACACAACAGATTTACTATATGGTGAATCTGTATAAGGCATCCTAACCAGTTTTCTAAGTTATGGGGAGCAAAAAGATGATGGGAAAAACTATAATTCTGAGTATAGTAATGTGCAATAGCAGAGTGCACATCACACGTGCACATTCCTCCACAGAAGACCTCAGTAAACAAAATTTCTACTGCAGCAAGGAATTCTGGGCAATGTTATGCAAATAGATTAAATTAATTATTTCAGATTTTCAAATTGGAATGTTTTTGAAATTAAAAAAAGGGGCCATAATAAGTGACATGGCTAAGAATGTTATATTTTCAGACTTACACTTAAGATGATCAATATACCACACAAATAATTTATATACCTACTAGAAACATCTGAGATTAACTAGTAAATCTCTAGAGATTTATGTTAAATATTGTCTTCTTCAGTTTACTAAATAAAAAGCAATAGATAAAAATGCATAATTCAAAAGGTCCATAAAGAAGATTAATTAAATCATTAAAACATTAAACCATTTTGTTGAATAATTTAGTAGGATCACGGTAACCAATATTAGCCCAGTAAATGATAGCCCTAATTTGACTGGGGTTGAGAAGGAGAACAGTAGTTTGAATTTAAATACTCATTTTATTAAACCAATTAATAATAATTAAGGGTTAAAACTTGATTATTGACACAAGAATTCCAATAAAGTCTTACATGCCTGCTTTTAGAAAGATTGTTTTAAAGATTTATTCTTTTATATGGTGGGGATATTGATTTTAACAGGGAATTCAGTTTAAGTATTTTTTTCTCTCTGTTTATTTTGCAGCTACTTGCTGACTATACTAATGCCCGGTGTCTAACTGAAACCAATGGGATGAAGCGACTTCAGTTATAATGACGGTGCCAATGTTGTACATCTTTTGCAGTTTCCCTGAAAATGAGATGTTTGTTCTGACAACCATTCAATGGCTTTCAGTGTCCATTTGCTGTTCCGTACACAGGCTTAATTAGGCATTTCATGTAGTGCAACACTATTTCTTCTGCTGTTTTTATTTTAATGCAGAGAAACCACTTGCTTAATGAATTGCAATTACTGCAATTTACAAACATTACTGGACTTGTTATTAAACAAACATTTCCTAGGTAAACAATTTCAATAGCTGTAAATATTTTATGCAATTATACATATATTGCCATGCTATTATTCTTCCAAAAAGGATATATTAAAGAGGCATTGAAGTCAAAATAACATTTATACAATTCTGATAAAGTGTACAGTTTACAAAAAGAAAAAAAAACAATCCATTTGTTTCTATTATCAAATGTATCTCTGTCTTTTGGTATCTTTTGTTAAAACATCACTCCTGGTAAAAAGAGATGCTGAAGTATGTGAATTGTACATTAAACTGAAGCTGATAAGGGCATTAAACAGAAGCTGATAAGGGATTTCGTGAAGCACTAATTTTTACGCTTTATAACTGCTGATTATTGGCTGCTATGTAAACACTGCCAATGCTATCTAGTACTCGAGTCACGTGCACACTCCTTACACTACCTAAATATGCTGTTGTGGAAAGAGTAAAGTATCAACAAAGGATACCAAGAAAAATTGGTAGACTTGTTAAGAGAAATATATTAGAAATTACTTGTATTATTTTATTTAACAATTTCTGATCTACAAATCACGTTTTCTGAATTTAATCATGAGAATAACAGCTTCATGTACTAAAAGACAGACTGACAAGGTTCCCAACTTTACAGCAAGTGGGCAGTGAATATTGTTTGTCAACTGCCTGCACATGGATATACTTGTACGATGTCACTCTTTCAAGATCAGTCGCTTGAGAACAAGGCCTGTCAATCAATGCTAACAAATAAGTTTAGGATATGAACATACACCTAGATTTAGAGTTTGGCGTTAGCCATCAAAAGCAGCGTTAAGGGCTCCTAACGCTGCTTTTGGCCGCCCGCTGGTATTTAGAGTCAATCAGGAAAGGGTCTAACGCTTGCTTTCAAGCCGCGACTTTTCAATACCGCAGATCCCCTTACGCCAATTGCGTATCCTATCCTTTCAATAGGATCTTCCTAATGCTGGTATTTAGAGTCTTGGCTGAAGTGAGCGGTAGAGCCTCTACCGACAAGACTCCATCCGCAGAAAAAAGTCAGTAGTTAGGAGCTTTCTGGGCTAACGCCGGTTCATAAAGCTCTTAACTACTGTGCTCTAAAGTACACTAACACCCATAAACTACCTATGTACCCCTAAACCGAGGCCCCCCCACATCGCCGCCACTATAATAAAATTTTTTAACCCCTAATCTGCCGACCGCACACCGCCGCCACCTACATTATCCCTATGAACCCCTAAAATGCTGCCCCTAACATCGCCAACACCTACATAATATTTATTAACCCCTAATCTGCCGACCGGACCTCACCTCTACTATAATAAATGTATTAACCCCTAAACCGCCGCACTCCCGCATCGCAAACCCTATAATAAACAGTATTAACCCCTAATCTGCCCTCCCTAACATCGCCGCCACCTACCTACAATTATTAACACCTAATCTGCAGACCGGACCTCGCCGCTACTATAATAAATGTATTAACCCCTAAAGCTAAATCTAATCCTAACACCCCACTAAGTTAAATATAATTTTATTCTAACAAAATAAATGAACTCTTATTAAATAAAGTATTCCTATTTAAAGCTAAATACTTACCTGTAAAATAAACCCTAATATAGCTACAATATAACGAATAATTATATTGTAGCTATTTTAGGATTTATATTTATTTTACAGGCAACTTTGTATTTATTTTAACTAGGTACAATAGCTATTAAATAGTTATTTACTATTTAATAGCTACCTAGTTAAAATAATTACAAAATTACCTGTAAAATAAATCCTAACCTAAGTTACAATTAAACCTAACACTACACTGTCAATAAATAAATTAAATCAATTAACTACAAGGACCTACAATTACCTACAATTAAATAAACTAAACTAAATTACAAAAACCCCCCACTAAATTACAAAAAATAAAAAAAGATTACAAGAATTTTAAGCTAATTACACCTACTCTAAGCCCCCTAATAAAATAACAAAGCCCCCCAAAATAATAAAAATTCCCTACTCTAATCTAAATTAAAAAAGTTAACAGCTCTATTTCCTTAACAGCCCTTAAAAGGGCTTTTTGCGGGGCATGCCCCAAAGAAATCAGCTCCTTTGCCTGTAAAAAAAACACACAATACCACCCCCTTAATTACAACCCACCACCCACATACCCCTACTCTAACCCAAACCCCCCTTAAATAAACCTAACACTACCCCCCTGTAGATCTCCCTACCTTCAGTCGTCTTCCCCCAACCGGGCCGAAGTCTTCATCCGATGGACCAAAAGAGGGAATCCGGAGCGGCAGAAGCATTCATCCATCGGATGAAGACTTCGCCCGGTTGAGGGAAGACGACTCAAGGTAGGGAGATCTTCAGGGGGGTAGTGTTAGGTTTATTTAAGGGGGGTTTGGGTTAGAGTAGGGGTATGTGGGTGGTGGGTTGTAATGTTGGGGGTGGTATTGTGGGTTTTTTTACAGGCAAAAGAGCTGATTTCTTTGGGGCATGCCCCGCAAAAAGCCCTTTTAAGGGCTGGTAAGGTAATAGAGCTGTTAACGTTTTTAATTTAGATTAGGGTAGGGAATTTTTTTTTTATTTTGGGGGGCTTTGTTATTTTATTAGGGGGCTTAGAGTAGGTGTAATTAGCTTAAAATTCTTGTAATCTTTTTTTATTTTTTGTAATTTAGTGGGGTTTTTTGTAATTTAGTTAAGTTTATTTAATTGTAGGTACTTGTAGTTAATTGATTTAATTTATTTATTGATACTGTAGTGTTAGGTTTAATTGTAACTTAGGTTAGGATTTATTTTACAGGTAATTTTGTAATTATTTTAACTAGGTAGCTATTAAATAGTAAAATTATATTTAACTTAGGGGGGTGTTAGGGTTAGGGTTAGACTTAGCTTTAGGGGTTAATACATTTATTATAGTTGCAGCGAGGTCCGGTCGGCAGATTAGGTGTTAATAATTGTAGGTAGGTGGTGGCTATGTTAGGGAGGTCAGATTAGGGGTTAATACTATTTATTATAGGGTTTGCGAGGCGGGAGTGCGGCGGCTTAGGGGTTAATAACTTTATTAGAGTGGCCGCGCGGTCCGGTCAGCAGATTAGGGGCTAATAAGTGTAGGTAAGGTAGCGGCGACGTGGGGGGGCAGATTAGGGGTTAATAAATATTATGTAGTTGTTGGCGATGTTAGGGGCAGCAGATTAGGGGTACATAGGTATAATGTAGGTTGCGGCAGTGTCCAGAGCAGCAGATTAGGGGTTAATAGTGTAATGCAGGGGTCAGCAATAGCTGGGGCGGCAGATTAGGGGTTAATAAGTGTAAGGTTAGGGGTTGTTAGGAAACAAAGGGGCTGCGTTAGGAGCTTAACGCTGCTTTTTTGCAGGTGTTTTTTCAGCCCAAACTGCCCCATTGTTTCCTATGGGGGAATCATGCACAAGCACGTTTTTCCAGCTAGCCGCTACCGTAAGCAACGCTGGTATTGAGAGTTGAAGTCGTGGTAAATTATGCTCTACGCTCCCTTTTTGGAGCCTAATGCAGCCCTTCAGAGAACTCTAAATACCAGCGTTGTCTTAAGGGTGCGCTGGGAAAAAAAGCAGTGTTAGCTACGCGGGTCTTTACCGACAAAACTCTAAATCTAGCCGATAGTTTTTTATTTGCGGTAAGCAGTCTGACATGCTGCTTAGTACATGGAGTCTTCAATTGGATACCTTCTAAATCTATTAAAAGAAAACAAAATTGGTAATGTAGTCCTATTTTTCAGAGAGAGCTAATTATAAAACTCTAAATTCTTCATTATAGGAGGATGAGAAAAGTGTAGCTACCAATTTCTGTTTTTAATAATAGTGTGAATAATTTTGGGCTTTCCAGGTCTGAAAATTAGAAGTGTAAAATGCAGACTTTAAAAGACTCAACAGAAGTGATACAATAAGATGCCGCTATGCAATGGAAGTTTTGCTAAAATAATGACAATTACAAGCCTTGTTTACACTAATAACAAATATGGATTGTCTCCTCCATTTATGACAAGGGTTAGGGAGATTGGCTATAGAAAAACAATTACAGAATAGATAGTGTTCATAAAATCACAAAGTGTCCATACATGTCTGTTAATGTATTGCAATACTATACAAACATCTTTTAATTAAAAGGACAATATGTCCCTTTAATTGCATACATTTCCAGTAAGTACATATCCCTGTATATGCAACTGTTTCAAATGTATTGATTTTTATAATACCCGATACACATAGCAGCTGTCCATGTTGGTGTATGGATGTCATACATCTTTTTATATCTTATGAAATTAGAAATCTGTTTTAGAGTGCAGTAGGTTGTTAATGGAACAGTAAACATTTAGCAATTACAAGATTAATATACAGCCTTGTAAAAAATTAACATACTATAAAGTAGATTACATGTTGAGTGTATATTTGAGCATCCGTGAACCTGTAATCTGAGCTCAGTTTTGTTATTCCGTGCACGTTACTAAGAGTGAGATTACGGTTGGAAGTAGAAATATCACTCCCTCATGATCGTATCCTTGCACTCAAAAGCACGCTCAATCGCAGTTTAAGTTTTCCCCGTAGGCTTTAATAGAGACTCGTTTTCATGCCGACAGTCTAACAGCCACAGCCCATGTAATTCCGATCACAACTACATATTAATATATGTATACATATATATTAATTTGTATATATGTATGAATATACATATATAAACATATAAATACGTATGTATATATTCATTTGCAGATATATTTAAACAGATTTGTAAATTAATAAATGTCCTTTCAGCCCATATATTTTCTAAAACCTCACATCTCCTCATTTTTGAGCCCTTATAATTTATCCGTGCAATATTTTTATAGAACTATTGTTATCAGACAGTGTTAATATAGTGTTACTGTACATTATAATGTATTTTTGAGATGTTTTGTGCATTTACTAACCACTTAAAATGAGTAGTTTTCTTGTGCGCACAAAAAGGCACATTTTTGCCACACCGCGAATCCACAGGAGCGTTGTGCTCCAACTGTAAACTAGCCCTATGTGAGTGTGACATTTTTTGGACCGCATCAATAACTTGTTAGTTTCAATTGTTTCTTTAATAGCAAAAACCTACCCACTACTTGTCTTATTTGGAAGAGCAAATCTGATTTTTTACTGGTGCAGACACAGCTAATCACTGTCATTTTATTTGCAAAATCTCCATTGACTGTCTGGGTTATGTTTGTGATGCCTGACGTGCACTTTTAAATCTGTCATGTGTGTTTCTCAGTCAATACAAGCAATTTCTCCAAACATTCTGAGTAAATGTCTTCTTTTTAGCTGAAAAATATGTTAAAAATATGCGTTTTTTATAAGAGTACACTTTTTTTTTATAGTCACCTGCTAAAGGCTAGATTACAAGTGGGCCACTTTTGTTAGCACAAGTCGTGATAAGCAATATCACGACTGTTCTAACTTGTGCACGTGTTACAAATTGAAAGTAAACACATTTGCCCGAGCACAAACTAAATTAGCGCGTGTTGGGTCAGCGCGAGTGAAGACCTCATGTAAAGGGTAGGGGTTAAATAAAAATGTGCACGAAACACAACATAAACATATTAAAATAAAGTGTTACACTCAGATATACAGTTTCTAAAAAACAATTATTCATATAAATACTAATGCAGTACATATTATTTATGGTTTATTTTTTATGGTTTACATAATGTGTGTGTGTATATATATATATATATGTAAAATGTATGTACATATGTATAGCCAGTCTATACATAGGTGGGTGCAGAATGTGTACAATTCTAATGCATGTGAGCCTTTCATCTATCTACCTATCTAACTATCTATCTATCTATCTATCTATCTATTATCTATCTATCAAAATATATTATACAGAGCAGCATGTATATTATTACTATTGCTTAAAACGGAGTTACCTTTGGGGTCCAAATATAAATAAATTGCACCAGGGCCCTTTGTTAAGTAGGTCTGCTACTGTGTGTGTATTTATGTGTTTGTATATTTATATATGTAGATGCATACATATATACACACGTGTATGTAAATACATATATATATATATATATATATATATATATATATACACACACAGATATAAACACATATTGACACATGTATATACTTTGGAGACCTTTCCACATTTCTTAAACCCTGAAAAATATTTTTAATCAATTCTAATATTTAATAATGTGTTTTAATGTGTTTTTACTATAAATATTTATAGTTGCAATGTTCGCTTAGAAGAAAAATGTTCTTTGTTTTTTTTAAATAGATAGATGTATATATTCATATAGATAAATATATTTGATGACAAGTATAGAAATATATATTTAAAAATAAAAAGAACATTTTCTGTAGGTCTTGGTTAGCGATATCAGGTTAGCTCATGAGTAACAAGGAGGGATGGGCGAATGTTTCTAAAAATTCAAAATTTAAAACAAATTTTGATACATTAGTTCTTTTTAATCAAATTTTGAATGTTTATATAACATTCTAACATTCTATTTTCAAATTTTCATTTTCAAATTTTTCAATAAAATTCTAAAATATTTGTTTGAATAATAGAATGTTTAGCTATGTATTCATTCAATTTCGAAATGTAATATTCAATTTCAAATGTGACATTCGAATTCAAATGTAAGATTCAAATTCGAAATAGTATTTCTAGTCTAATACTGTGTTTTTTAAATGTAATTTTCGAATTTGAATGTGACATTCAAATTCGAAATAGTATTTCTAGTCTACAACTGTGTTTAATAAATGTAATATTCAAATTCGAAATAGTATTTCTAGTCTACAACTGTGTTTTATAAATGTAATCAAATTTGAATGTCACATTCGAATTCGAATATCACATTCAAATTGGAAAGTGACATTTAAAAACTGTAAATAACACTCGATAATAGAATTTTTAAGAATATTCTTTCTTATCAACATTCTATTGTGTAAATCGAATTTCTACAATAACATTCGTTCTAACATTCGAATTCGAATATAAATATATATAATAATATATTTTTTTTTTAAAGCACATTCCATTTAAAATATAGGGAGAAGAAGTTAATGTGGTTGCAATATTTAAAGTCTTAAAGTTAGCGCATGTTGGGCTTTGCTCGCACTGAATCAATTTACTTTCAACTTGTAATAAGCCCGCTAACCTGCCCATGTAATTTTTTTTACTTCCAGCGGTGTTTGCTCTTGAAAGCAAGCGCTAAATAGTATGACACTTGTAATCTAGTCCTATATGTTTTAGTAGATATTTTATTCACTATGACTAGATGGCTATGTAATCTATTACACTGGTGGGCATTTAGAAGGGAAAGATCTATGGAAATACTTTTCTTTCCATTTAAATGTAAGGCATTGCTAGAATATATTTGTTCATTTTATTCACGTTTTTAAAGGGCTTATTGGTACTACAACCTTCCATAGCTGAAAGGGACAGTATACACCAGTTTCCATATAACTGTATGTAATAGACAGCCACTACTATAAAGAAGAATATACACAGATACTGATATAAAAATCCAGTATAAAACCTTTTAAAAACTTACTTAGAATTTCTCAATTTAGCACGGTTGATGAGGTTAGTCTAGGACACAGACTGAAATGGGCTAAGGAAACAGGAAGATCAGATAACCCCCCCCCCCTGCCTATGAAAAGACTCATTACACAAGCTGGAGTCTGTAGACACCAGTATACATCTAAAAATTGGGGCTTGGTTTGGAGTCTGAAAATCAGCAAAATGCTATTTAAAAATAAGCAAAACAGTACATTGTTAAAAAAAACCCCATCCATTTGGGCTTTATAAATGGATCATCTACAAAACATTTATGCAAATTTAAATCTAATGTACAATGTCCCCAATGTAACAATCACAAACAAATGTGACAACACATTAGCACCCATGATAAACTTGGTCTAGTAATGAAAAACATAACAAAAAAAGCAGTTACAACTAGCTACCTAAAATGGTCATGTACAGCTCCCTAATGCACATTTCTCTCTACCTCTGATAAAATCCTAGCAAAGGTACAGCTCCTGCAGTAGTAAGTAGATGTGAACTGTTATGACAGGAACTGTGTGCTTGAAATCTACTAATTTCAAAGTGTGTCACTCACAGACCATATCAGCATCTCATTTCCTATCTAGAGAAAGAGATGATTCTTCACAGTATTTCAGTTCCCCCTTGTGTCTTTCACGCCAGAGCTGCTGGCATTTTACTGTGGATCACTCATGCAATTATAAATAAATTCTAGCCTGTAAGGAAAGGGTGTTTTCCTTACTGTCATCTCAGATTTATGTCACTGTTGTTGCTCACATTCCAAGTCAAAACTCTTATTTTTTTATTACATTGAGAGGATGGTGTCTTTTACAAACAAAAATAAAACAATAACATGTTTGTTTCCAGTGTAATGCAATAAGTGATTACTATACAATGAGATTATAAGATGCTCTCCATTAAAATAGTAAATAATTTAAGAAAACAAAATTGATGCAAAATATATTTTATATATTTATGTGCAGGTTTATACTGCAAAAAAAAATGTATTTTATACTGCAAAAAATGTATTTGCTACTTTCATTGAAAGTTGATTTAGAGATCACATGTTACTATAAGCATTTCATTTAAACTTTTATGCCTGTTTTAATTAAAGTTATAATACTTACAAAAAGTTGTGGAGCAGACTGATCAGTTTCTTTAAAAATGTAAAATTATGGGGGCGTGTCTAAACCACAGCCATGTTCAGACGTGTTTTTGAGCAGCTCCTTTTGTAATCTAAGCAATCTCCTAATTATCTTCAACATCCCAGATAAAGATCTACTACTTACTACAGCAAATACTGTATACTACAGAAAAGATTTGAAATCAAATGATGCCATTTTTATCGATCTCTCAAAAACAGACGATACTAAACTACTGAGGTTGTGGGCGGAGCCTATGGACAGACCGATGATAAATCAGCCCCACCTTCTCCATTTTCTCTTAAACCTATAATAAAAGAAAGGACACACTAATAAGAGCTATGTTAATTTTTGTGTATCAATTTGGTTTTCGTTGATTGACAGCTGTGATTGGTCTTTAACCAAGGGAAATAGAGATTAAATATTGAGTGTGTTATGAAGCGTGGCTGTGTTTGACTCATTGAGATTGTTTTGATAAAAATATTTGCCTGTGACTTTACTTAAAAGGAGCTCAGAAATATAACCACCCGGGAAATGAGATGGATCAGTGGCTCCACTTTTAGAGATACTTTATATTTTCATTATATGACATTCCTCACCAGTTCTGGGCTGGCCAAATTGGGTTAGTATATAGCTTGGGAAGGGCACCTTGATTTCACAGAAGAGGCCAAACAGTGGTTTTACAAGCTATGGCCTAGATTTGGAGTTTGGCGTTAGCCGTGAAAACCAGCGTTAGAGGCTCCTAACGCTGGTTTTAGGCTAACTCTGGTATTTGGAGTCACTCAAAAAAGGGTCTAACGCTCACTTTTCAGCCGCGACTTTTCCATACGGCAGATCCCCTTACGTAAATTGCGTATCCTATCTTTTCAATGGGATCTTTCTAACTCCGGTATTTAGAGTCGTGTCTGAAGTGAGCGTTAGACATCTAACGACAAAACTCCAGCCGCAGGAAAAAAGTCAGTAGTTAAGAGCTTTCTGGGCTAACGCCGGTTTATAAAGCTTTTAACTACTGTACTCTAAAGTACACTAACACCCATAAACTACCTATGTACCCCTAAACCGAGGTCCCCCCACATCGCCGCCACTCTATTTTTTTTTTAACCCCTAATCTGCCGACCACAAAGCGCCGCCAGATAAGTTATCCCTATGTACCCCTAATCTGCTGCCCCTAACACCGCCGACCCCTGTATTATATTTATTAACCCCTAACCTGCCCCCCACAACGTCGCAGCCAGCTACCTACAATAATTAACCCCTAATCTGCCGACCGCAAAGCGCCGCCACCTACGTTATACTTATGTACCCCTAATCTGCTGCCCCTAACACCGCCGACCCCTATATTATATTTATTAACCCCTAATCTGCCCCCCTCAACGTCGCCTCCACTTGCCTACACTTATTAACCCCTAATCTGCCGAGCGGACCTGAGCGCTACTATAATAAAGTTATTAACCCCTAATCCGCCTCACTAACCCTATAATAAATAGTATTAACCCCTAATCTGCCCTCCCTAACATCGCCGACACCTAACTTCAATTATTAACCCCTAATCTGCTGAAGGGAGCTCACCGCTATTCTAATAAATGTATTAACCCCTAAAGCTAAGTCTAACCCTAACACTAACACCCCCCTAAATTAAATATAATTTTAATCTAACGAAATTAATTAACTCTTATTAAATAAATTATTCCTATTTAAAGATAAATACTTACCTGTAAAATAAATCCTAATATAGCTACAATATAAATAATAATTACATTGTAGCTATTTTAGGATTAATATTTATTTTACAGGCAACTTTGTAATTATTTTACCCAGGTACAATAGCTATTTAATAGTTAAGAACTATTTAATAGATAAAATAGTTAAAATAATTACAAATTTACCTGTAAAATAAATCCTAACCTAAGTTACAATTAAACCTACCACTACAGTATCAAGTTCAATCCGATTGGCTGATCCAATCAGCCAATCAGATTGAGCTTTATTCTGATTGGCTGATTCCATCAGCCAATCAGAATATTCCTACCTTAATTCCGATTGGCTGATAGAATCCTATCAGCCAATCGGAATTCGAGGGACGCCATCTTGGATGACGTCATTTAAAGGAACCGTCATTCGTCGTTCAGTCGTCGGCCAGGATGGATGTTCCGCGTCGGAGGTCTTCAGGATCCTGCCGCTCCGCTACAGATGGATGACCATAGAAGATCCCGCTTGGATGAAGACTTCAATCGGATGGAAGACCTCTTCTGCCCCGCTTGGATGAAGACTTCAGCCGGATCATGGACCTCTTCAGCTCCCGCTTGGATGATGACTTCAGCCGGATCATGGACCTCTTCAGCCCCCCGCTTGGGCTTGGATCAGGACATCGGAGGAGCTCTTCTGGATCGATCGGTGAACCTGGTATGGTGAAGATAAGGTAGGAAGATCTTCAGGGGCTTAGTGTTAGGTTTATTTAAGGTGGGTTTGGGTTAGATTAGGGGTATGTGGGTGGTGGGTTGTAATGTTGGGGGGGGGTATTGTATGTTTTTTTTTACAGGCAAAAGAGCTGAACTTCTTGGGGCATGCCCCGCAAAGGGTTCAGGGCTGGTAAGGTAAAAGAGCTTTGAACTTTAGTAATTTAGAATAGGGTAGGGCATTTTTTTATTTTGGGGGGCTTTGTTATTTTATTAGGGGGCTTAGAGTAGGTGTAATTAGTTTAAAATTGTTGTAATATTTTTCTTATGTTTGTAAATATTTTTTTATTTTTTGTAACTTAGTTCTTTTTTATTTTTTGTACTTTAGATAGTTTATTTCATTGTAGTTATTTGTAGGTATTGTATTTAATTTATTTATTGATAGTGTAGTGTTAGGTTTAATTGTAGATAATTATAGGTATTTTATTTAATTAATTTATTGATAGTGTAGTGGTAGGTTTAATTGTAACTTAGGTTAGGATTTATTTTACAGGTAAATTTGTAATTATTTTAACTATTTTAGCTATTAAATAGTTCTTAACTATTAAATAGCTATTGTACCTGGTTAAAATAAATACAAAGTTGCCTGTAAAATAAATATTAATCCTAAAATAGCTACAATGTAATTATTATTTATATTGTAGCTATATTAGGATTTATTTTACAGGTAAGTATTTATCTTTAAATAGGAATAATTTATTTAATAAGAGTTAATTAATTTCGTTAGATTAAAATTATATTTAATTTAGGGAGGTGTTAGTGTTAGGGTTAGACTTAGCTTTAGGGGTTAATACATTTATTAGAATAGCGGTGAGCTCCGGTCAGCAGATTAGGGGTTAATAATTGAAGTTAGGTGTTGG
This sequence comes from Bombina bombina, assembly GCF_027579735.1. Lineage (NCBI taxonomy): Eukaryota > Metazoa > Chordata > Amphibia > Anura > Bombinatoridae > Bombina > Bombina bombina. The sequence goes on along the minus strand of NC_069503.1, from coordinate 1,099,237,348 downwards.
CGATGTTAGGGAGGGCAGATTAGGGGTTAATACTATTTATTATAGGGTTAGTGAGGCGGATTAGGGGTTAATAACTTTATTATAGTAGCGCTCAGGTCCGCTCGGCAGATTAGGGGTTAATAAGTGTAGGCAGGTGGAGGCGACGTTGTGGGGGGGCAGATTAGGGGTTAATAAATATAATATAGGGGTCGGCGATGTTAGGGCAGCAGATTAGGGGTACATAGGGATTATGTAAGTAGTGGCGGTTTGCAGAGCGGCAGATTAGGGGTTAATAATAATATGCAGGGGTCAGCGATAGCGGGGGCTGCAGATTAGGGGTTAATAAATGTAAGGCTAGGGGTGTTTAGACTCGGGGTACATGTTAGGGTGTTAGGTGCAGACTTAGGAAGTGTTTCCCCATAGGAAACAATGGGGCTGCGTTAGGAGCTGAACGCGGCTTTTTTGCAGGTGTTAGGTTTTTTTTCAGCTCAAACAGCCCCATTGTTTCCTATGGGGGAATCGTGCACGAGCACGTTTTTGAGGCTGGCCGCTTGCGTAAGCAACTCTGGTATCGAGAGTTGAAGCTGCGTTAAAAATGCTCTACGCTCCTTTTTTGGAGCCTAACGCAGCCTTTATGTGGACTCTCAATACCAGAGTTATTTTTATGGTGCGGCCAGAAAAAAGCCGGCGTTAGCTACTCGGGTCGTTACTGACAAAACTCCAAATCTAGGCCTATGTTTTTTTTTTAATAAAAGACACTTCACTGTGCCACTTTATGAATGTTCTTCAATAAAAAAAAATTGTATGGCATCTTGTCCAAGCCACTCTGCACTGCATCTTTCCTTCCTCCCTTTTCCATTTAAGAGGCTATGGACAAATAGGAAAAGAGATCCACATATGATGGTGATTTCTCAAACTCCATACCTTATAGGCGAATACATTTGGTGCATGCAGAGACATAAAGAAAAAGGTTCCAAGAAAACTAGAGGTGGGTCGTCTGTAATTAGGGCTTCAGGAATTATTAAAAACTCCTAATATTTTATTAATGTACCTACTCAAGTCAACAAAATTGGCCATTGCAAGAGATTGGAAAAAAATATGCCCCACCTATCTTTTCCCAGGTTATTGATATTATGAAATACATTAGCACAATGAAACTATTTGTTTTTAAAGGGACAGTAAACACCAGAATTTTGTTGTTTAAAAAGGTAGATAATCCCTTTATTACCCATTCCCCAATTTTGAATTTGATGGTTTGGTTTGATTAATGAAACTCTACTACTACTATAGAACGTAATTGTTGAGACTAAATTGAATCACTATATATTTTTACTTTTATCGCCTAGATTACAAGTTTTGCCCTATAGAGGGTGCGAAACGAAAGCAACAAAAGTTGTGTTATTTTACCCTCCATAGCGCTGCCATTACAAGTTTCTAAAAAGCCGCCTTGTGCATGCGATATGGTGGCGATAAGCTCCAAACCCCACAAAACCCAAGGGCTGAGAATATGTGCTTGTGCACGCTTTCCCCATAGACATCAATGGGAAGAGCGTGTTACCGAATGGCGAACGCCGTAACACAACCCTATTGATGGCTATGGGGAAAAAAGCTACATTTAAACCTAACACCCTGACATAAACCCCACGTCTAAAAACCCCTAATCTGCCACCCCCGACATCGCTGACACCGAAATAAAGTTATTTACCCCTAATCTGCTGCTCCCGACATCGCCGCCACTAATAAAAGCTATAAATCCCTATTCTGCCGCTCCCAGACATCGCTGCCACTATAATAAAGTTATTAACCCCTATTCCCCCACACCCTAACACCGCCGACACTATAATAAAGCTATTAACCCCTATTCCGCCACTCCCCGACATCGCTGCCACTAAATAAATGTATTAATCCCTATTCCCCTGCACCCTGACATTGCCGCCACTATAATAAATCTATTAACTCCTTTTCCGCCGCTCCCCGACATCGCCGCCACAAAATATTAAAGTTAAAGTTAAAGTTATTAACCTCTAAATCATAAACCTATTACCCTTAAACCACCAGCCCCCCACATCACAAAAAAACTAAATTAAAATATTAACCCCTAAACCTAACAACCCCCTAACTTTAAATTAAAATTACAATATCCCTATCTTAAAATAATTTTGTATCCTATTGGCTGATTTGAACAGCCAATAGGATTTCAGTAGCTTTCATCCTATTGGCTGATTTAAATTTCAAAAATCTAATTTGCCAATAGGAATGCAAGGGACTCCATTTTGAAAAGGCATTAAAAATCCAGTGTACGGTGGTGACGGTATGAAGAGGACACTCCGTGCCGGATGTCTTCAAGGATGGACCCGCTTCACGTCGCCTGAATGATGATAGAAGACGCCGCCGGGATGAAGATAGAAGATGCCGCCTGTATGAAGATAGAAGACGCCGCCTGGATGGATGAAGACCTCGCCGCCTTGATGAAGACTTTGCCGCCTGGATGTCCGGACTTCAGAAACTGTAAGTGGATCGTCAGGGGTTAGTGTTAGGGTTTTTTTTTTACTTTTTTTGGGTGTTTTTTTTTTTTTTTTAGATTAGTGTTTGGGCTTTTTTAAAAGAGCTAAATGCCCTTTTAAGGGCAATGCAAAAGAGCTAGATGCCCCTTTAAGGGCAATGGCCATGCAAAATGCCCTTTTCAGGGTAGCTTAGGTTTTTGTTAGAGTTAAGTTTTTTATTTTGGGGGGTTGGTTGGGTGGTGGGTTTTTCTGTTGGGGGTCTTTGTATTTTTTACAGGTAAAAGAGCTGATTTCTTTAGGGCAATGCCCTACAAAAGGCCATTTTATGGGCTATTGGTAGTCTATTGTAGGCTAGGGTTTTTTTTTATTTTGGGGAGCTTTTTATTTTTATAGGGCTATTAGATTAGGTGTACTTGTTTTTATTTTGGATAATTTTGTTTGTTATTTTTCGTAATTTAGTGTTTGTTATTTTTTGTAATTTAGTATTTTTTATTTTTTGTAATTTTAGACTTAATTTTTTTTAGTAGTGTTAGTTTTTTTTAATGTTTAATTTAGTTTATTTAATTGGTAGTTATT